>NW_020173201.1:1764147-1869099 GCF_003031525.2 Neophocaena asiaeorientalis asiaeorientalis
TAAAACCACATTGTCTTTATCCAGTCATCTGTCGATGGACACTTAGGTTGCTTCTATTTCTTGGTTATTATAAATAATGCTGCTATAAACATGTGTTTTTCTCCTCTTGCCTTTAAAATTCTCTATCTTTAACTTTTGCCAATTTACTTGTATGTCTTTTTTTTTTTTTGCCTTGCCACATATCTTGCAGGATTAGTTCCCCCAACCAGGGATTGAACCCGGGCCACAACAGTGAAAGCCCAGAATCCTAGCCACTAAGCCACCAGGGAACTCCCTTAATTTTCTGTCTTAATGTACATCTTTGGGTTCATCTTGTTTGGGACTCTCTATGCATCTTTTTTTTTTTCTTAGATAAAATACTATAAACCCCTCTTTACAAAATATCTAAAAGCTCACTTTTCTGACAGTAGAAAAACAGTAGGGTGTCTACTGTCAGTGCCAGGAGAGTTAAATTTATATATGAGAATTTGCACATGAGTGGGCTTATTCGTATATAATAAAGAGCCCAGGGATGTGGAATCTCTTTTGTTTGTTTGTTTGTTTTTATTTATTTATTTTGTACAGCACGTTCTTATTAGTCATTCGTTTTATACACATCAGTGTATACATGTCAATCCCAATCTCCCAATTCATCACACCCCCACCTCCACCCCCCACCGCTTTCCCCCCTTGGTGTCCATACGTTTGTTCTCTACATCTGTGTCTCAATTTCTGCCTTGCAAACCGGTTCATCTGTACCATTTTTCTAGGTTCCACATATATGGTGTTAATATACGACATTTGTTTTTCTCTTTCTGACTTACTTCACTCTGTATGACAGTCTCTAGATTCATCCACGTCTCTACAAATGACCCAATTTTGTTCCTTTTTATGGCTGAGTAATATTCCATTGTATAGATGTACCACATCTTCTTTATCCATTCATCTGTCGGTGGGCATTTAGGTTGCTTCCATGACCTGGCTATTGTAAATAGTTCTGCAATGAGCATTGAGGTGCATGTGTCTTTTTGAATTATGGTTTTCTCTGGATATATGCCCAGAAGTGGAATTGCTGGATCATATGGTAATTCTATTTTTAGTTTTGTAAGGAACCTCCATACTGTTCTCCATAGTGGCTGTATCAATTTACATTCCCACCAACAGTGAAGAGGGTTCCCTTTTCTCCACACCCCCTCCAGCATTTGTTGTTTGTACATTTTCTGATGATGCCCATTCTAACTGGTGTGAAGTGATAACTCATTGTAGTTTTGATTTGTATTCTCTAATAATTAGTGATGTTGAGCAGCTTTTCATGTGCTTCTTGACCATCTATATGTCTTCTTTGGAGAAATGTCTATTTAGGTCTTCTGCCCATTTTTGGATTGGGTTATTTGTTTCTTTCATATTGAGCTGCATGAGCTGTTTATATGTTTTTGAGATTAATCCTTTGTCCATTGATCCATTTGCAAATATTTTCTCCCATTCTGAGGGCTGTCTTTTCATCTTATTTATGGTTTCCTTTGCTGTGCAAAAGCTTTTAAGTTTCATTAGGTCCCATTTGTTTATTTTTGTTTTTATTTCCATTACTCTAGGAGGTGGATCAAAAAAGATGTTGCTATGATTTATGTGAAACAATGTTCTTCCTATGTTTTCCTCTAAGAGTTTTATAGCGTCTGGTCTTACATTTAGGTCTCTAATCCATTTTGAGTTTGTTTTTGTGTATGGTGTTAGGGAGTGTTCTAATTTCATTCTCTTACATGCAGCTGTCCAGTTTTCCTAGCACCACTTATTGAAGAGACTGTCTTTTTTCCACTGTATATCCTTGCCTCCTTTGTCATAGATTAGTTGACCATAGGTGTGTGGGTTTATCTCTGGGCTTTCTACCTTGTTCCATTGATCTATGTTTCAGTTTTTGTGCCAGTACCATATTGTCTTGATTACTGCAGCTTTATAGTATAGTCTGAAGTCATGGAGTCTGATTCCTCCAGCTTCTTTCTTTTCCCTCAAGACTGCTTTGGCTATTCGGGGTCTTTTGTGTCTCCATACAAATTTTAAGATTTTTTGTAAAATAAAAAATGCTATTGGTAATTTGATAGGGATTGCATTGAATCTGTAGATTGCTTTGGATAGTATCGTTATTTTCACAATATTGATTCAAATCTTTTTAATGTTTGTTGGATTGTTTGCTAGTATTCTGTTGAGGATTTTTGCATCTATATTCATCAGTGATATTGGTATGTAATTTTCTTTTTTTGTAGTATCTTTCTCTGGTTTTGGTATCAGGGTGATGGTGGCCTCATAGAATGAGTTTGCACGTGTTCCTTCCTTTGAAATTCTTTGGAAGAGTTTGAGAAGGATGGGTGTTAGCTCTTCTCTAAATGTTTGATAGAATTCACCTGTGAAGCCATCTGGTCCTGGACTTTTGTTTGTTAGAAGATTTTTCATCGCAGTTTCAATTTCATTACTTGTGATCGGTCTGTTCATATTTTCTATTTCTTCCTGGTTCAGTCTTGGAAGGTTATACCTTTCTAAGAATTTGTCCATTTCTTCTAGGTTGTCCATTTTATTGGCATAGAGTTGCTTGTAGTAGTCTCTTGGGATGCTTTGTTTTTCTGCGGGGTCTGTTGGAACTTCTCCTTTTTCATTTCTAATTTTATAGATTTGAGTCCTCTCCCTCTTTTTCTTGATGAGTCTGGCTAATGGTTTATCAATTTTGTTTATCTTCTCAAAGAACCAGCTTTTAGTTTTATTGATCTTTGCTATTGTTTTCTTTGTTTCTATTTCATTTATTTCTGCTCTGATCTTTATGATTTATTTCCTTCTGCTAACTTTGGGGGTTTTTTGTTCTACTTTCTCTAGTTTCTATAGGTGTAGGGTTAGATTTTTTATTTGAGATTTTTTCTTATTTCTTGAGGTAGGCTTGTATAGCTCTAAACTTCCCTCTTAGAACTGAATTTGCTGTATCCAGAGGTTTTGCATCATCGTGTTTTCATTGTCATTTGTCTCTAGGTATTTTTTTTATTTCCTCTTTGATTTCTTCAGTGATCTCTTGGTTATTGAGTAATGTATTGTTTAGTCTCCATGTGTTTGTGTTTTTTATGTTTTTTTCCTTGTAATTGATTTCTAATTTCATAGCATTGTGCTCAGATAAGTTGCTTGATATGACTTCAGTTTTCTTAAATTTACTGAGGCTTGATTTGTGACCCAAGATGTGATCTATCCTGGAGAATGTTCTGTGCACACTTGAGAAGAAAGTGTAATCTGCTGTTTTTGGATGGAATGTCCTATAAATATCAATTAAATATATCTGGTCTATTGTGTCATCTAATGCTTCTGTTTCCTTATTTATTTTCATTTTGTATGATCTGTCCATTGGTGTAAGTGAGGTGTTAAAATCCCCCACTATTATTGTGTTACTGTTGATTTCCTCTTTTATAGCTGTTAACAGTTGCCTTATGTATTGACGTGCTCCTATGTTGGGTGCATATATATTTATAATTGTTATATCTTCTTCTTGGATTGATCCCCTGATCATTATGTAGTGTCCTTCCTTGTCTCTTGTAACATTCTTTATTTTAAAGTCTATTTTATCTGATATGAGTATTGCTACTCCAGCTTTGTTTTGATTTCCATTTGCATGGAATATCTTTTTCTATCCCCTCACTTTCAGTCTGAATGTGTCCCTAGGTCTGAAGTGGGTCTCTTGTAGACAGCATATATGTGGGTCTTGTTTTTGTATCCATTCAACAAGCCTGTGTCTTTTGGTTGGAGCATTTAATCCATTCACATTTAGGGTAATTATTGATATGTATGTTCCTATGACCATTTTCTTAATTGTTTTGGGTTTATTTTTGTAGGTCCTTTTCTTTTCTTGTGTTTCCCACTTAGAGAAGTTCCTTTAGCATTTGTTGTAGAGCTGGTTTGGTGGTGCTGAATTCTCTTAGCTTTTGCTTGTCTGTAAAGCTTTTGATTTCTCCATCGAATCTGAATGAGATCCTTGCCTAATCAAGACTAATCTTGGTTGTAGGTTCTTCCCTTTCATCACTTTAAGTATATCATGCCATTCCCTTCTGGCTTATAGAGTTTCTGCTGAGAAATCAGCTGTTAACCTTATGGGAGTTCCCTTGTATGTTGTCATTTTTCCCTTGCTGCTTTCAATAGTTTTTCTTTGTCCTTAATTTTTGCCAATATGATTACTATGTGTCTCGGCATTTTCTCCTTGGGTTTATCCTGTATGGGTCTCTGCGCTTCCTGGACTTGGGTGGCTATTTCCTTTCCCATGTTAGGGAAGTTTTCAACTATAATCTCGTCAAATATTTTCTCTGGTCCTTTCTCTCTCTCTTCTCCTTCTGGGATGCCTATAATGAGAATGTTGTTGCATTTAATGTTGTCCCAATTGTCTCTTAGGCTGTTCTTCATTTCCTTTCATTCTTTTTTCTTTATTCTGTTCTGCAGCAGTGAATTCCACCATTCTGTCTTCCAGGTCAGTTATCCGTTCTGCTGCCTCAGTTATTCTGCTACTGATTCCTTCTAGTGTTCCTGCCTCTTCTCGATCTTTGCCTCCATTCTTTTTCCGAGGTCCTGGATCATCTTCACTATCATTATTCTGAATTCTTTTTCTGGATGGTTGCCTATCTCCACTTCGTTTAGTTGTTTTTCTTGGGTTTTATCTTGTTGCTTCATCTGGTACATAGCCCTCTTCCTTTTCATCTTGTCTGTCTTTCTGTGAATGTGGTTTTTGTTCCACAGGCTGCAGGATTGTAGTTCTTCTTGCTTCTTCTGTCTTCCCTCTCTCTCTATGCTTCTTGTACCTAGATATTTGTTTTCTTATTCAGGTTAGGGAAGTTTTTAGCTATTATTTTATCAAATACATTTTCTGCCACTATCTCTCTCTTCTTCTGAGACTAGAATGCAAATGTTAGTTCACTTCATATTATCCCCACTTAAAATTTTTTTTTTCTTTTTGCTCTACTGATTGGGTGATTTCTACTATTCTGTCTTCCAAGTCACTTATGCATTCTTTCATATCACTGATCTGCTGTAGATTTCTAGTGTATTTTTTATTTCAGTTATTGTATTCGTCAGCTCTGATTGGTTCTTTTTTTTTTTCTAATTATTTATTGAAGTTCTCACTGTGTTCCTCTGTTCTTTTCTTAAGTTTGGTGAGCATTTTTATGACCATTGCTTTGAATGCTTTATCAGGTACATTACTTATTTCTGTTTCATTAAGGTCTTTTCTTGGGGTTTTATCTTGTTCTTCCATTTGGAACATATTCCTCTGTCTTCTCATTCTGTTTGACTTTCTCTGTTTGTCTATATGAAATTAGGTGAAACAATTACTTATCCCAGTCTTGAAGGCTTGTTCTTGTGTAAAAGCATCTCTGCACAGTCTGAATGTGCCCAATGGCATTGGCAGGATGGCTGGAGCTAAGGCAAGCATGGGCTGGAGCTTTTTCCATGGTGTGCCAGGGCCATCACCTTGGCTCAAGTGGACTGGAGCCAAGGGAGAGGGCTAGAGCTGAAGCCTGGCACAAACCAGGCCTTCTCCTAAGGGGGCAGTGGGGGCCACCTTGGCAGTGGTGTGCTGGAGCTAGTGGGGCTAGAGCTGGAGCCAGGCATGTGCTGAGGTTTTTCCTGGGGCATGTGAATACTGCCACTTTTGGGGTTGGGAGAGTTGGAGGTGGAGCCTGGTGCGGGCTAGGGGCATGTTGCAGTGCTCTTGGCAGGCCAGGTAGGACACTAGGTGATTTTCAATCTGCTGTCTCTGCCCTGGGTCTAGGAGCAAATAAGTTTGTGCGTGCCCCCATTAAAAGTGCAGTTCTGGTTTCCTACAGCACTCTGGTTCTCCCAATCATAAGCCCCACTGATTTTCAAAACCAGTTAAGAGGGCTCATCTTCCTGGTGCTGGACCCCAGGGGCTGTGGGACTTGAACCTTTGCTCCTTAGGGAGGAATTTCACGTTTGTGATATCTCCTTCCTCTTTTGGGTCACCCACTGGGGGCATGGGTCCTGACTCTACTTTTTGTCCCCTCTTACCTGTCTCCATGTGGTTTTTTTCTTTATATCCTTAGCTGTAGAAGAGCTGTTCTGCTAGTCATTGGATTATTCTCGGAGAGAGTTGTTTCATATGTAGTTGTAGTTTTGGTGTTTTCTTGGGAGGAGGTGAGCTCAGTGTCTTCCTACTCTGCCATCTTGATCCTGCCTCCTACCAAATTTTAGTTAATTTGTTTGAAGAGGTGTTGCCTTTAAGTTTTGCTTTTGAATTATTAGTGTTAAATGTTTTAGTAAAGAAGAGTATCTTCGTAATGGAAAACTATTATTTGGAAAACTACAGTGGTACTTCTGGTGACAATTTTGGACAAAAGATGATCAAGTGAACTCAGGAAAAACAAACTGTAGCTACACACAAATGTAACTATGGTCTCCTGCTGGAAGCAACTTAAAATTGTAGTTCATTCATTCATTCAGCAAATATTCATTATGTTGAACCATTTGAAACTGCCATTTTTGTAGGTCAAATATTGTCATATATTAGCAGTTAGCAATAATATAAAGCAACTTCTGTGTGCTTAGGTAATATTGGAAACTGGGAATATAGTGTTGTGTAAAATGGACCAAGGTCCCTGCCTTCATCTTGGTTACATTCTGGTCATCCAAGACATGACTAAGCAAAGAGGTAAATTAACAAAATCATTCTAAACTGTGGTAAGAAATAAACAGGATAAAATGATTGGCACTTCCTTGGGGTAAGGTAAAAGCTACTTTCGATAATATCAGAAATAGTGAGATAGTAAGAGGAAAATCATTCTAGATAAAGGGAACAGCAAGTTGAGTATACATAAAGCAGGACAAAAATCCAGACAAGAGCTGTGCTGGATGAGGAGACTTGTTATCAGGGGAGTTCAGAGAAGTAAACAGAGGTAAGCTTTGAGGGCTTTGAGAAGGAGTATGGATTTTATTCAAGTTCAGAAGAAAGTCACTGAGGACCTTTTTTTAACATAATTCTGTTTAAGATAAAACTTTAGGATAAAGGAAATATTCTATTCTTGATTGTGATGGTTACATGACTATATATATTCGTCAAAAGTCATTGAACTGTATACCTGAAGAAAAGGTGAATTGGTGAGCTTTACTTTATGCAAATTATACCTTAATAAACCTAGCTCCCAAAACAAGACAGCTCTGAGCTGAAACACTTAAAGTAGTTCCTCTGGAAAAGGTTAATGAGAAGAGTTTAGGGCTTGGGTTTGTTTTGGGAGATTGGTTTGTTGAACACTTTGCCTACTTAAACTCTGTGCATGTATATTTTTTAGTAAAATAAAAATTAAATTTAAAAATGATAACTATGGCTACTGCATGGAGAAAAGGTTATAACACAGCAAGACTAGAGACAGTGAGACCATTTAGGAGACTGTGGTAAGAGATATAATAGTGGCTTAGGCTAGAGAGGTAACAGTGGAACTAAGAGATAACATAAAAGTCTAAGTTGGAAGTAGAACTGACAAGACTTGATGTGGGTGGAGGGGATAAGGAAAATGAAATCAAGGACAACTTTTAGAGTGGGGTGTTGGCATGGATGAGGCATGATTGGCAAAAGGGAACAGTTTAATCAAGGTTTTGTTTTGAACTTTTAATATTTGAGATGCCTATTATTTCTCCAAGTGGAGGCATCATGAAGGTAGTTGGACTCATGAGCCTATAGCTGTAGAGGGAAGAGATGAGGACTAGATTTGGGTGTCATTAGTATATACTAATATTAATAGTATATACATATTAGTATATGGTTTTTACAGCCCTGAGCCTGGTGGAGATAGAAGATTCAGGGAAGGAATATAAAAAGAGTAAAGGGGCTTCCCTGGTGGCACAGTGGTTGAGAGTCCGCCTGCCGATGAGGGGGACACGGGTTCGTGCCCCGGTCCGGGAGGATCCCACGTGCCGCGGAGCGGCTGGGCCCATGAGCCATGGCCGCTGGGCCTGCGCATCCGGAGCCTGTGCTCCGCAACGGGAGAGGCCACAACAGTGAGAGGTCTGCGTACCGCAAAAGAAAACAAAAAAAGAGTAAAGAAGAGGGCCCTGCAGCACTCCAGATTTGAAGTTTGGAGAGGCAAGGAAGAGACAACCAAACAGAGAGAGCCACATGGCCCAAGTGGTATATATATTTAACCCTTTGGGTGTTGAACCTGTGTATTAGCTCAAACTGCCACAACAAAATACAGTAGACTAGGTGGCTTAAACAACAGACATTTATTTTCTCATAATTCTGGAGGCTGGAATTCTGAGATCACGATGACAGAATGGTCAGTTTGTGGTGAGATCTCTCTTTCTGGCTTGTGGATAGCTGCCTTCTCACTATGGTATATTTTCACATGGTGGAGGGGGTTGGGGGGAAAGAGGGAGGGAATCTTCCTTTTCTTATAAGGCAAAAGTCCTATTAGACTAGGGCCTAGTCTTAATTATCTTCTAAAGACTCTATCTCTGGGTACACTCACATTGGAGGTTAGGGCTTCAGCATATGAATTTGGGGAGGGGGAGACACAATTCAGTCTGTAGAAACCTGTGAGTAAAGATCATGATGACTTAGGATATAAACCATAGCTACAGTCTTGTCATGTGGCCAAACTGCTATGGCAAAATAACTACATTACAAATGGATCTTTAAATGAGTGTCCAGCAAGTTGTTGCAGCTGTGTGATGAACTATCATCCATATTTGTTCCCCTTAAAACGGTATCAACCACAGTTGTAATAATAGTCATAAAAAGTAATAATATTAATTATTATTACTCTGTGGTACTGTTCTAAGCACTTTTGCATGAAGTGCCTCAACCTATGCCCCCAACAACTCCATGAGGTAGATATTTTATTTTACAGATAAGGAAACAGAAACCCCAAGAAGTTAACTAACTTGCTGAAGGCCACCATGCTAATAAGTAGAAGAAGGGGATTATACATTCAAACATTTGGCTTTAACAGTCTACACTAGTAACCATTATTCTAGCTCTGATTTTAAGGGATCTACTTAACTTTTACTTAGATTCCATGGATCATTTGGGCTGTACTTAACAAATATCATAGTTTTTTAATCTCGTATATGTGCTCAAAATTTGGCAAAATTCAGAAGAAAGATATTATTGGGCATTTTGGTGTCAGAAACCATGAGGCTGTTAAATGTGTTGGGGGCTATATAAGTTTTCTAGGGTTGCTATAACAGAGTACCAGAAACTAGATGGCTAGACGTCTGAAATCATGGTGTCAGAAGAGGCATATTCCCTTTGAAACTTGTAGAGGAATTCTTCCTATCTTAACTTCTGGTGATTTGCCAACTATCTGTACTGGCCATTTAGCCAACCCCAACACAGAGTAAGTACATAAGAGGCTACTCCTTATCTTGCAGCTGCATAACTCCAATTTCTCCTTCTCCAGTATGACCTCATCTATTTTTCTTAAAAAAAACTTGAGATATAATTGACATATAACATTAGTTTCAAGTGTACAACATAATGATTTGATATTTGTATATATTGTGAAATGGTCACAAATCTAGTAACATCCATCACCACACATGGTTACAAACATTTTTTTCCTTGTGATAAGAACTTTTAAGATTTACTTTCTTAGCAACTTTCAAATATACAATACAGTATGTTAAACTGTGGTCACCATGCTGTATGTTACTTTTACTTTTTAGCTGGAAGTTTTTACCTTTAGACCCCCTTCACCCATTTCACCCATCCTCTCCCCAGCTCCTCTGGCAACCACCAATCTGTTCTCTATATATATGAATTCGGGTTTTGTTTTGTCTTGGTTTGTTTTTTAGATTCCACATATAAGTGAGATCATAGAGTATTTATCTTTCTCTATCTGACTTATTTCACTTAGCATAATGCCCTCAAGTTCCATCCATGTTGTCACAAATGGCAAGATTTCCTTCTTTTTATGGCTGAATACGTATACATATATAAAACACACATCTTCTTTATTCATTTATCCATTGATGGACACTTAGACTACGTTCATGTATTGGCTATTTTAAATAGTGCTGCAATGAACATGGGGGTGCTTATATCTTTTTGAGTTAGTGTTTTCATTTCTAAGTTTTTGAGGAATCTCCATATTGTTGTCCATATTGGCTGCATCAATTTACATTCCCACCAACAGTGAATAAGGGTTCCTTTTTCTCCACATCCTCACTAAACACTTGTTATTTCAAGTCTTTTTGATAATAGCCATTCTAACAGGTGTGAGATGATAATTCACTGTGGTTTTGATTTGCATTGCCCTGATGATTAGTGATATTGAGCACTTTTTCATGTACCCGTTGGCTATTTGTATGTCTTCTTTGGAAAAATGTCTATTCAGATCCTCTGACCATTTTTTAATCAGTTTGTTTCTTTGCTATTGAGTTGTATGAGTTTTTTATATATTTTAGATATTAATCCTTTATCAGATATACAATTTGTAAATATCTTCTCCCATTTTTTAGGTTGCCTTTTCATTTTGTTAATGGTTTCCTTATCTGTACAGAAGATTTTTAGCATGATGTAGTCCCACTTTAAAAAAAATTTTGCTTTTGTTGCTTTTGGTGTCAGATTAAAAAAATCATTACCAAAGTCTGTGTCAAGGAACTAACTGCCTATGTTTTCTTCTAGGAGTTTTATGGTTTCAAGTCATACATTCAAGACTCCAATCCATTTTGAGTTAATTCTTTTGTATGGTGTAAGATAAGGGTCAAGTTTCATTCTTTTGCATATGGCTCTCTAGTTTTCCCAACACCATTTACTGAAGAGACTGTCCTTTCCTCATTGTATATCCTTGGCTTCTCTGTCATAAATTAATTGACCATAAATGTGTGGATTTATTTCTGGGCTGTCTGTTCTGTTCCATTGATCTATGTGTCTGTTTTTATGTCAATACCATAAACTTTTTATTACTATAGCTTTGAAATATAGTCTGAAATCAGGAAGCATCATGCCTCCAGCTTTGTTCTTCTCTAACCAAGATCTGTGTCAAGGAACTAACTGCCTATGTTTTCTTCTAGGAGTTTTATGGTTTCAAGTCATACATTCAAGACTCCAATCCATTTTGAGTTAATTCTTTTGTATGGTGTAAGATAAGGGTCAAGTTTCATTCTTTTGCATATGGCTCTCTAGTTTTCCCAACACCATTTACTGAAGAGACTGTCCTTTCCTCATTGTATATCCTTGGCTTCTCTGTCATAAATTAATTGACCATAAATGTGTGGATTTATTTCTGGGCTGTCTGTTCTGTTCCATTGATCTATGTGTCTGTTTTTATGTCAATACCATATACTTTTTATTACTATAGCTTTGAAATATAGTCTGAAATCAGGAAGCATCATGCCTCCAGCTTTGTTCTTCTCTTTCAAAATTGTTTTGGCTATTTGGGGTCTTTGTGATTTCAAACAAATTTTAGGATTGTTTGTTCTATTTCAGTGAAAAATGCCATTGGAATTGCATTGAATCTGTAGATTGCTTTGGGTAATATGGACATTTTAATAATATTAATTCTTCTAATCCATGAGCATGGAACATATTTCCATTTATTTGTGAGGTATAACTTCATCTCAATTTAACTAATTACATATTTTCAATTAAGGTCACATTCTGGGGTATTTGGGCTTAGGACTTCGACATATCTTTTTTGGGGGGTACGTAATTCAACCCAAGCAGGGGCCTTGTAGATAGAGTTTCAAATCTTAAAGATAAGCATCTCTCTACATATCTTTAATGCATAATTCCCACTATTCTCAATCCTAATATCCCTAGAAAAACTTCCTGCCAGCAATGTGCCTTCCTTAGGCTTAAGGATTCTCAATACCAGATGTTAAGTCTGCTAGAAAATCTGCAAATAGCAGAGGAGAAAATGCAAAGAAAAAAAGTTCTCAAATGCAGCTTAAAAAATTGCTAGATTTTACTTTAAAATAAAGTAACATCGGAAAATTTTCCCCTAAGTTCTCTAACTTCAAAAATCCTAGTAAACAGTGTTCATAGTCTTGGAGTCTATCATTTCCTATTTTTTCCATTCTGAAAATTGAACTATAAAGTCAAATACTAATTATATAAAACATTATTCTCTGCTAATAAATGTTTGGAGCAGTTATGTCACCTCAA
Source organism: Neophocaena asiaeorientalis asiaeorientalis (assembly GCF_003031525.2). Lineage (NCBI taxonomy): Eukaryota > Metazoa > Chordata > Mammalia > Artiodactyla > Phocoenidae > Neophocaena > Neophocaena asiaeorientalis. Next base: position 1,776,257 of record NW_020173201.1, read on the forward strand.
ATAAACTCAAAGAAAATATTAACTTAAGGTGGCATTTCAAATGAACACAGAAGAGATGGATTACTTAATAAATGGTACAGGGGCATTTGGCTAACCATTTGGAAAAATTAAAGTTAGATGCCTACTTCACAAATTGAACTCCAGATTTTTTAATGATTTATACATAATTGAATTACAGATAGATTTTAAAAATTAGGTAAAATAAATTATAAATAACTATGGGGAAATATAAGAAGATATTTACTATATTTTGGAATTGGGAAGTCTTCCTAATTACAAATGCAAAGATGTAATCCATAAGAAGAGATATGAATTGGTTTAAATACACAAAAAAATTAAAACTATTTTTGTATATATTAAACATGGCATAACATGGCAAAAAGAAAGGTATGTACTGTATATCACAAATAATACATTTATGTTTTTTCATATAAAAACACAAATTGCTAACAAATTCATTCTCCAATAGAAAAATGGCAATGAATTTTTTTTTTTTTTTTTTTTTTTTGCGGTACGTGGGCCTCTCACTGTTGTGGCCTCTCCCGTTGCGGAGCACAGGCTCCAGACACGCAGGCTCAGCGGCCATGGCTCACTGGCCCAGCTGCTCCGCGGCATGTGGCATCCTCCCAGACCGGGGCACGAACCCGTGTCCCTTGCATTGGCAGGCGGACTCTCAACCACTGCACCATCAGGGAAACCCGGCAATGACTTTTAAAACGCAATCTACAAAAGGAGAAATACAAACAGCTTTTAACATATGAAAAGATGTTGTTCTTACCTAAAGTAAAAGAAAAACCAATTAAATAGTATCTCTAAAGCCCTTTTCAGTTCTAATACACTATGATTCTGAATACATAGTATTTGGCTGGTACATTTTTGCACAGATTTACTGTTGAATTGATCTTCCAGTGCAAAATATTTTAATCCCTAATATAAAGTTTAATTAAATCACTTCAATCTCATTTACCATATATCTGATACAAAAATCTGGGTCTTTTTATTTTCTTATTTTTTAAAATTTTATTATTTTTTTTATACAGCAGGTTCTTATTAGTTATCTATTTTAAACATACTAGTGTATATATGTCAATCCCAATCTCCCAACTCATCCCACCACCACCATCCCCCGCCCCAGCTTTCCCACCCTTGGTGTCCATACATTTGTTCTCTACATCTGTGTCTCTATTTCTGCCTTGCAAATGGGTTCATCTGTACCATTTTTCTATAGTCCACATGTATGCGTTAATATTCAATATTTGTTTTTCTCTTTCTGACTTACTTCACTCTGTATGACAGTCTCTAGGTCCATCCACATCTCTACAAATGACCCAACTTCATTCCCTTTTATGGCTGAATAATATTCCATTGTGTATATGTACCACGTCTTTTTTTTTTAAAACATCTTTATTGGAGTATACTTGCTTTACAATGGTGTGTTAGTTTCTGCTTTATAACAAAGAGAATTAGCTGTACATATACATATATCCCCATATCTCCTCCCTCTTGTGTCTCCCTCCCTCCCTCCCTAGCCCACCCCTCTAGGTGGTCACAAAGCACCTAGCTGATCTCCCTGCACTATGTGGTGCTTCCCACTAACTATCTATTCTACATTTGGTAGTGTATATATGTTCATGTCACTCACTTCGTCCCAGCTTACCCTTCTCCCTCCCTGTATCCTTAAGTCCATTCTCTATGTCTGCATCTTTATTCTTGTCCTGCCCCTAGGTTCTTCGGAACCTTTTTTTTTAGATTCCATATATATGTGTTAGCATATGGTATTTGTTTTTCTCTTTCTGACTTACTTCACTCTGTATGACAGACTCTAGGTCCATCCACCTCACTAGAAATAATTCAATTTCATTTCTTTCTATGGCTGAGTAATATTCCATTGTATAGATGTGCCAAATCTTCTTTATCCATTTATCTGTCGATGGACACTTAGGTTGCTTCCATGTCCTGGCTATTGTAAATAGAGCTGCAATGAACATTTTGGTACATGACTCTTTGAATTATGGTTTTCTCAGGGTATATGCCCAGTAGTGGGATTGCTGGGTCGTATGGTAGTTCTATCTTTAGTTTTTTAAAGAACCTCCATACTGCTCTCCATAGTGGCTGTATCAATTTACATTCCCACCAACAGTGCAAGAGGGTTCCCTTTTCTCCACACCCTCTCCAGCATTTGTTGTTTGTAGATTTTCTAATGTTGCCCATTCTGACTGGTGTGAGGTAATACCTCATTGTAGTTTTGATTTGCAGTTCTCTAATAAGTAGTGATGTTGAGAATCCTTTCATGTGTTTGTTGGCAATCTGTGTATCTTTTTTGGAGAAATGTCTATTTAGGTCTTCCACCCATTTTTTGATTGGGTTGTTGATTTGTTAGTATTGAGCTACATGAGCTATTTATATATTTTGGAGATTAATCCTATGTCCGTTGATTCATTTGCAAATATTTTCTCCCATTCTGAGGGTTGTCTTTTCATCTTGTTTATAGTTTCCTTTGCTGTGCAAAAGCTTTTAAGTTTCATTAGGTCCCATTTGTTTAATTTTGTTTTTATTTCCGTTACTTTAGGAGGTGGGGCAAAAAAGATCTTGCTGTGCTTTATGTCAAAGAGTGTTCTGCCTATGTTTTTCTCTAAGAGTTTATAGTGTCCAGTCTTAAATTTAGGTCTTTAATCCATTTTGAATTTATTCTTGTGTATGGTGTAAGGAGTGTTCTAATTTCATTCTTTCACCTGAAGCTGTCCAGTTTTCCCAGCACCACGTATTCCCAGTATTAAAGAGGCTGTCCTTTCTCCGTGGTATATCCTTGTATCCTTTATCAAAGATAAGGTTACCATATGTGTGTGGGTTTATCTCTTGGCTTTCTATCCCATTCCATTGATTTATATTTCTGTTTCTGCACCAGTACCATATTGTGTTGATTACTGTAGCTTTGTAGTATAGTCTGAAGTCAGGGAGCCTGATTCCTCCAGCTCTGTTTTTTTCCCTCAAGATTGCTTTGGCTTTTTGGAGTCCTTTGTGTCTCCATACAAATTTAAGATTTTTTGTTCTAGTTCTGTAAAAAATGCCATTGATAGCTTGATAGGGATTGCATTGAATCTGTAGATTGCTTTGGGTAGTATAGTCATTTTCACATATTGATTCTTCCAATTCAAGGACGTGGTATATCTCTCCATCTGTTTGTGTCATCCTTGATTTCTTTCATCAGTGTCTTATAGTTTTCTGAGTAAGGTCTTTTACCTCCTTAGGTAGGTTTATTCCTAGGTATTCAGTTCTTTTTGTTGCAATGGTGAATGTGATTGTTTCCTTAATTTCTCTTTCTGTTCTTTTGTTGTTAGTGTATAGGAATGCAAGAGATTTCTGTGCATTAATTTTGTATCCTGCTACTTTACCAAATTCATTGATTAGCTGTAGTAGTTTTCTGGTAGCATCTTTCTGGTAGCATTCTCTATGTATAGTATCATGTCATCTGCAAACAGTGTCAGTTTTACTTCTTCTTTTCCAATTTGTATTCCTTTTATTTCTTTTTCTTCTCTGACTGCTGTGGCTAAAACTTCTAAAACTATATTGAATAATAGTGGTGACAGTGGGCAACCTTGTCTTGTTCCTCATCTTAGTGGAAATGTTTTCAGTTTTTCACTGTTGAGAACGATGTTGGCTGTGGGTTTGTCATATATGGCCTTTATTATGTTGAGGTAAGTTCCCTGTATGCCTACTTTCTTGAGGGTTTTTATCATAAAATATCCTGTATGGGACTCTCTGTGCTTCCTGGACTTGAATGACTATTTCCTTTCCCATATTAGGGAATTTTTCAATTATAGCCTCCTCAAACATTTTCTCAGTCCCTTCTTTTTTCTCTTCTTCTGGGACCCCTAGAATTCGAATGTTGGTGTGTCTAATATTGTCCCAGAGGTCTTTGAGACTATCCTCAATTCTTTTCATTCTGTTTTCTTTATTCGGCTCTGCAGTAGTTATTCCCACTATTTTATCTTCCAGGTCACTTATCTGTTCTTCTGCCTCACTTTTTCTGCTATTGATTCCTTCTAGAGAATTTTTTTTTTTTTTTTTTTACCTCTTCATTTGTTTTGTCTGGTGGGTTTTTACCTTGCTCCTTCATCTGTTGTGTATCTGTCTTCTCATTTTGCTTAACTTACTGTGTTTGGGGTCTCCTTTTCACAGGCTGCAGGTTTGTAATTCCCATTATTTTTGGTGTTTGCCCCCAGTGGGTAAGGTTGGTTCAGTGGGTTGTGTAGGCTTCCTGTTAGAGGGAACTGGTGCCTGTGTTCTGGTGGATGAGGCTGGATCTTGTCTTTCTGATTGGCAGGACCACATCCGGTGGTGTGTTTTGGGGGTATCTGTGAAGTTAGTATGATTTTAAGCAACCTCTCTGCTAATGGATAAGGTTGTGTTCCTGTCTTGCTAGTTGTTTGGCATAGGGTGTCCAGCAGTGTAGCTTGCTGGTCGTTGAGTGGAGGTGAGTCTTAGAGTTGAGATGGAGATCTCTGGGAGAGCTTTCACCGTTTGATATTATGTGGGGCCTGGAGGTCTCTGGTGGACCAATATCCTGAACTCGGCTTCTCACCTCAGAGGCTCAAGCCTGGCACCCGGCCCGAGCACCAAGACCTGTCAGCCACACGGCTCAGAAGAAAAGGGAGAACAAAAAAGTAAGAAAGAAGGAAAGAAAAGAAAATTATTAAAATAAAAATATATATTATTAAAAATAAAAAAATTTAGAAGTAATAAAAGAAAGAAAGAACAACCAAACGAAGAAACAAATCCACGAATGATAACAAGCACTAAACACTATACAAAAAAACAAAACAAACGAAGAAAAAAAACAGACCGAACCCTAGGACAAATGGTAAAAGCAAAGCTATAAAGACAAAAATCACACAAAGAAGCATACACATACACACTCATGAAAAGAGAAAAAGGAAAAAACTATATATATATATTAAAAAAAGGAAGACAGCAACCAAATCAATAAACAAATCTACCATTGACAATAAACTCTAAATACTAAACTAAGATAAACGTAAAACCAGAAACAAATTCGATGCAGAAACAAACCCTAAGTCTACAGTTGCTCTCAAAATCCACCTCAATCTTGGGATGATTCGTTGTCTATTCAGGTATGCCACAGATGCAGGGTACATCAAGTTGATTGCAGAGATTTAATCCACTGTTCCTGAGGCTGCTGGGAGAAATTTCCCTTTCTCTTCTTTGTTTGCACAGCTCCTGGGGTTCAGCTTTGGATTTGGCCCTGCCTCTGAGTGTAGGTCGCCTGAGGGTGTCTCTTCCCCACCCAGACAGGATGGGGTTAGTATTAGCTGATTAGATGGCTCTGGATCACTCAGGCCGGGGGGTGGGGGGGTATGGAATACGAGATGAGCCTGCGATGGCAGAGGCCAGAGTGACGTTGCAACAGCCTGAGGTGCATCGTGTGTTCTTCTGGGGAAGTTGTCCCTGGATTACCGGACCCTGACAATGGCAGGCTGCTCAGGGTCCCAGGAGCGGAGGTGTGGATAGTGACCTGTGCTTGCACACAGGCTTCCTGGTGGCTGCAGCAGCAGCCTTAGCATTTCATGCCTGTCTCTGGTGTCCGCGCTGTTAGCCGCAGCTTGTGCTGATCTCTGGAGCTCGTTTAGGTGGTGCTCTGAATCCCCTCTCCTCACACACCCCGAAACAATGGTCTCTTGCCTCTTACGCAGGTCCAGAGTTTTTCCTGGACTCCCTCCCGGCTAGCTGTGGCACACTAGCCCCCTTCAGGCTGTGTTCACGCAGCCAACCCCAGTCCTCTCCCTGGGATTCGACCTCCGAAGCTGGAGCCTCAGCTCCCAGCACCCCCCCAACCCCAGCAGGTGAGCAGACAAGCCTCTCAGGCTGGTGAGTGCTGGTCGACACCGGTCCTCTGTGAGGGAATATCTCCACTTTGCCCTCTGCACCCCTGTGGCTGCGCTCTCCTCCGTGGCTCTGAAGCTTCCCCCCGCCACCCCCTGTCTCTGCCAGTGAAGGGGCTTCCTAATGTGTGGACAGTTTTCCTCCTCCACAGCTCCCTCCCAGTGGGGCAGGTCCCATCCCTATTCTTTTGCCTCTGTTTTTTCTTTTTTCTTTTGCCCTACCCAGGTACGTGGTGAGTTTCTTGCCTTTTGGGAAGTCTGAGGTCTTCTGCCAGCATTCAGTAGGTGTTCTGTAGGAGCTGTTCCACATGTAGGTGTATTTTTGATGTATTTGTGGGGAGGAAGATGATCTCCACATCCTACTCCTCTGCCTTCTTGAAGGTCCCCCCTCTGTATCTTTTTAAAACCAACTTTATTAGGATCTTTAGGTTGCAAAAGCCAGTATCCCAACTCAAACCTGCTTTAGAAACAAAACCAGTAGATGTCTACCACCTCCACACATTCCTGCATCTTTAACCTCCCTGTGTTTTGAAACTCTAAATGAGCTTTCTTAGAAATATAAGGTCAAATTGACCTAATTCTTCTTTCCAGCTGAGTGTCAGATAGTTAACTTCTCACACTTAGAAGTAGAACAGCTCTAAATAGAATAGACCTGAGGGTCAGCCAGGGCCTCCGGGGACTCCCCAGTTATTTAACCTTCCATTTCTGGAAGTTTCTAGAAGAAAATCCCATTTCTGGCTGAATCTTCCTGTCACATCTTGGTGAAACATGTTAAGAGCAACAACCATGTGTCTGGAATGGCTTATTCCTGTCAAGCTTCCAGGTTGTAGGGCATTGTGGTGGTTATATTTTTGTTTACCCAGCCCTCTCTCCCTCCTCCTCTTGGGTCCCTTGAGTAATCACTCTCTCTCTCCATGTTGTCCAGGCAAGCCTGTCAATCACAGCATATTCACCAATACCCCACCCTCTGGCCACTTCCTGCAAAGGATTATGACCCAAGCCTGTCAATCAGTGTGTTTCCCGGGTTAGACTAATGGATGTCAGGAGAGATGCACTCTTCCTCCTAAAGTAGGTAAGCTCAGGATGAAAAGTTGGGCTACTGGTGGCCGAAGAAAGTCATTTGCCACAGGAAAAAATAAAACATGAAATATACAGGCAGAGCTAGAGATAATGAGGAAGACAGATCTGGTGACATCATCATTTAGGCCTGTGTAAACAACAGTCCTGAAGCTTATTCTACTTTGGGACTTCCCATGTATATGAACCAATAAATAGCATTTTTTGATTGTTAACTTGAATTGGGTTTCTCTCATTTAAAACCAAACAGCTCTAATTTATGGTACTTCTCACTTATAGGGAAGCTCTCACAGGCCTCAGTTATTCAACCAGTCTTCCTCTTATCTTCCGAGATTCTACTCTCTACTCTCTTGGGAGAGTGTGTGTGTGTGTGTGTGTGTGTGTGTGTGTGTGTGTGTGTGTGAGAGAGGGTGGTGCTTAGGATTATGAAATGATTTTAATAACAAAGAACCTGGTTGTTTGTTTCAAAAATTTTTATTTTTAAAAACACACACACAAATTTCATCTCTGTCGGGCCTACTGATCCATGGATTCACCCTGACACTGAACATTCTTTTCCATTCTAATATTCAGTACAGAACCATTTTCAGTGAACTTGGAGCCACAGGTTCTTTGCTTAAAAAATATTTTATTCCAGGAAAGTTGTGTTAGTTATCCATTGCCAAATCACAAATTAACCCCAAACTTAACAATTTAAGAAAAGAAACATCATCTCACAATTTCTGTGATCAGAAGTCCAGGAGTGCCTCAACAGGGTGATCCTGCCTCAGTCTCTTACAAGGCTGAAATCAGGGTAACAGCCAGGGCTCAATTCCGGGCAAGAATTCTCTTCCAAGCTCATTCCTATGGCTGTTGGCAGTCCTCAGTTCCTCACAACATGGGCCTCTCCACAGGGTGTCTCACACCATGGCAGCTGGTTTCCCCAATGAGCAATTTAAGAGAAAGCAAAAGAGTGAGCATGGACCCCCAAGACAGAAGCCACAGTCTTTAAATAATCTAATCTCAGGAGTGACATCTATCACTTCTGCCACATCTGTTAGAAATGTGCCACTAAGTCCAGCCCACACTAAGGAAAGGGGAATTAAGCCCTATCTCTTCAAGGAAGGAGTATCAAAGAACCTGTGGACATAGTTTTAAAACCACTGCACAGTGTTAGAAGTACTAACTTCCCCAAAGAGAATCTGAGTTCACTCTAAAATACCATGATCCTTTGCCAAAGACTAGACTGAGAAGTCCTAAGATTGGATGGAGGGAAGTGAGGGAATGCAGCAGGAGCAGGGAGGGAAGGTATTCCAGACAGAAACGTCTTGTCATCCACACACTCCTCAACATACCTAAAACTACCTTTAACCATTTTAAATGGTGAAAGGCTGAGAGCTTTAAGCTTTTAACTTGTGAATTATAGAGCTCCTAGTAATACAATTCAATAAATCAGGATTAAAACACAGCCAGGAGATTATAGTAGGTAGGAAAATGGTACAATTATAAAAATCTGCAAATATGTTGATGCTTTGAGTTGCAAAGCACCATCACCTGGCCAGTGGTATAAACAAGAAGGTTCAGAGGAGTAGAAGAGCTAGCCTCAGCTCAGCTACTCACTCCTCTTGTCACCTATGCTCATACCACACCTGGGACTTTAGGAGTGCTGAGTTTTGTCCCATGTCCATTCATGTCCTGCATTCCTTAAGTATCCCACCTGTTGAGCTCTTCTGTAAACTCCTTAAACAGTATATTATTATTTGGTGATAAACCAAATATGGTCTGATTAACAGTTCTGCTTTTTAAATATTTAAAAATCACACTTTTTATTTTCTCGTTGTTGAATGACATTTGCAGGCAGTTCCCATCTGTAGATTCTTTGAATTCATCACTTGTCTCACTAGACCAGTGGTTCTCAACTTTGACTACATGTTATTACAGAATCACCTGGAAATTCCTTTCCATTCCAGGATTCAACACAGGAAATGAAAGAGAACCAGTTTCAACAAACTAAGAGTAACATTTTTTTCACTAAAAACAGATTTCCTTAGTGGGAAGTCAAGACTGAAAACTAACACTTTAGAATCTTTCTACTCAAAGTGCCCTGTGCACCAACAGCATCCTTGTTATGTGGGAGCTTGTTAGAAATGCAGAATCCTAGACCCCACCTCTGAATCAGATCTGCATTTTTAACAAGATTCCCAGGTGATTCATATGCCCATTAAAGTTTTTGTTTTATTTTGTTTTAGTTTTTATCCATTAATTTTATTTTTACTTTTTAAAAATTTTATTTATTTTTGGCTGCATTGGGTCTTCGTTGCTGCACGCAGGCTTTCTCTGGTTGTGGTGAGCAGGAGCTGCTCTTCATTGCGGTGCGTGGGCTTCTAATCGCGGTGGCGTCTCTTGTTGCGGGGCACAAACTCTAGGCGTGTGGGCTTCGGTAGTTGAAGCACGCAGGCTCAGTAGTTGTGTCTCGTGAGCTCTAGAGTGCAGGCTTAGTAGTTGTGGTACATGGGCTTAGTTGCTCCGTGGCATGTGGGATCTTCCCGGACCAGGGATTGAACCCATGTTCCCTGCGTTGGCAGGCAGATTCTTATCTACTGTGCTACCGGGGAAGTCCTATCCATTCATTTTATTATGACATATTTCACACAAATAAGCAAGCATATAAAGAATCCCCATATAGCTGACATTTTGTCCTATGCCTTAAGATAAAGACTACAATGAAAAGCAAATTAGAAATAGTTGAGATCCCCTTTATATTCTTTCTAGAGTTTATTCATCTACTTCCCTTCACAGAGGTGAGGTTGTTCTGAAACCTCCCAACTGTTTTTATATCTTCATTGTATCTTTTCCTATTGCTTGGTGCTTCCAAACATTATATCTGCATTATTTCTCTATAATTTCTAATTTGTATGCTCGTTTAACATTCTGTGTGGAGAATATCCATGCTGACAGATGTAAATCTAATATAATTATTCCACTATAGTATCATATTCTATTATGTGAGTATACCATATATTATATAATTTCTTCTGTATTTTAAATTAATCATTAATCCAAAAATTCAAATGGTTTTTCTTTTTTTTTATATATAGGATTTTTTTTAACATTTATTTACCTATTTATTTGGTTGCACTGGGTCTTAGTTGCAGCAGGTGGGCTCCTTAGTTGTGGCTCACAGCCTCCTTAGTTGTGGCATGTGAATTCTTAGTTGCAGCATGCATGTGGGATCTAGTTCCCTGACCAGGGATCGAACCCTGGCTCCCTGCATTGGGAGCTTGGAGTCTTAACCACTGCACCACCAAGGAAGTCCCAAATGGTTTTTCATTTTTCACAGTTACAGCGCTGAAATAAACATTCTGGCTTCCTTTTACGCTTGTGAAAGTGCCTGTATAGGTCATATATCTACAGTAGATTTTCAACTTTAGCAATTTTATGAAACTCTGCTCCAAAACCATTGTGCAAATAACACAGCCACCAAATTCCAACATTCTGACCAACACTTAGTATTGTCTATATTTTTTCTCATCTGGAATAAGTGACATACAACATATATATTGATTTGCATTTCCATGATTATAGGTACAATTGATAATAATTTGTTGATTTATTGACCCTTTAGTTTTTGTTTTTCTGCCAAATATTAATCAAATTCTTCGTCCATTTTTAACATATAAGTATTTAAAACTAAAAAAATTCATCTAAGAAGTGATTTGTCTGTATTCCACAAATTCTGATATATTGTGTTTTCATTTTTATTCAGTTAAAAAGGATGTCTAATTTTTTTTTTTTTTTTGCGGTACGCGGGCCTCTCACTGTTGTGGCCTCTCCCGTTGCAGAGCACAGGATCTGGACGTGCAGGCTCAGCAGCCATGGCTCACGGGCCCAGCCGCTCCGCGGCATGTGGGATCTTCCCAGACCGGGGTGCAAACCCATGTCCCCTGCATTGGCAGGCGGACTCTCAACTACTGCGCCACCAGGGAAGCCCAAGAATGTCTAATATGTTTAAGACTTCTTTTTCTTAAGGTGCACAACTGGATGTTTGATACACATATACGATATGAAATCATCACCACCATCAAGCTAATAAACATGTCTGAGTCACATAGTTACCATTTTCTTTCTTTTTTTTGTAGTAAGAACACTTAAGATCTACTCTCTTAGCAAATTTTAAGTATACAGTACAGTATTGTTAACTATAGCCACATTGCTGTACATTAGAACTCCAGAACTTATTCATATTGTATAACTGAAATTTTGTGCCCCTTAACCAACATCTTCCTATGTTCCCCTCCCTACCAGGTCCTGGCAACCATTATTTTACTCTCTGCTTCTATGACTTTGACTATTTTAGGTTGCACATATAAGTGAGATCACGCAATATTTATCTTTCTGTGTCTGGCTTAGTTTCCTTGGCATGATGTCTTTCACCTTTATTCATGTTGTCACAAGTGGCAGGATTTCCTTCTTTTTAAAGGCTGAATGATATTCCATGTATATACATATCACATTTTCTTCATCCATTCATCTGTTGATGAACATTTAGTTGGTTTCCATTTCTTGACTATTGTAAATAATGCTGCAGTGAATATGGAGATGTATATATCTCTTTGAGATAAAAATTTCACTTCCTTTGGATATATACCCAAAAGTGGGATTGCTGGATCATATGGTAGTTCTATTTTTATTTTTTTGAAGAACCTCCTTACTGTTTTCCATAGTGGCTATATCCATTTACATTCATTCCCACAAACAGTGTACAAGTGTTCCCTTTGCTCCATATCCTCAACATTTATCTTTAGTCTTTTAGCTAGTAGAAATTCTAACAGGTGTGAGGTGACAATTCATTGTAGTTTTGATTTACATTTCCCTGATGATTAGTGATGTTGAGCACCTTTTCGTATACCTGTTGGCTATTTGTATGTTTCCTTTGAAAACAATGTCTCTTCAGGTCTTTTGTCTGTTTTTTAACTGGGTTATTTGACTTTTTGCTATTGCTTTGTATGAGTTCCTTAAAATATATTGGATATTAACTCTTTATCAGATATATTATTTGCAAATATCTTCTCCCATTCCATAGGTTGCCTTTTTACTCTGTTAACTGTTTCCTTTGCTGTGCAGAAGCCTTTTAGTTTGATGCAATCCCACTTGTCTATTTTTGCTTTTGTTGCCTTTGCTTTTGGTGTCATAGTCAAAATAATCATTGCCCAGACCAATGTCAAGATGTTTTCCCTATGTTTTCTTCTCAGGATTTTGTGGATTCAGGTTTTACATTTAAGTCTTTAATCCATTTTGAGTTGTTTTTGTATGTGGTGTGAGATAAGGATCCAATTTCATTCTTCTGTATGTGGATATCCAATTTTCCCAACAGTATTTATTGAAGAGACTGTCCTTTCCTCATCATGTATTCCTGACACTCTTGCCAAAGATCAATTGACTATAGATATGTGGATTTATTCTGTGTTCTCTGAACTGTTGCATTGGTCTGTATGTCTGTTTTTATACCAGTTCCATACTATTTTGATTACTGTCACCTAAATGAGAGCCAGGACCCAGAGACACAGCAGCAAACCACAGAGCATTTTTACTAACTTAATAAACATTTGTCATTTAATATAATTTTTCTTTTTTAGTTTTTGTGCAAAGTTATGGTATGGTAGGTTTTTAAAATGTAACATATATGGTGTCTTTTATTCCCACTGCATAGGACATAGCCTATAACTTTGTTCAATATCATTGTACATATTGTATTTTCCCCTTAATAAAGTACATTATGAATCTTAGAGCATGATCCCTAATTATGATACTTTGGGGAAATTCTAGCCACTTTTAAGCTTTGTACTTTATGGCATAGTTTGCAAGTACACATCATAGCAAAGGAAAAAAGGAAAACTTTCTACAGTTCTCTGAATATTTCATAATTCCTATCACCAGGTGCCTTGGATGTAGACAATATAGGCTCAATCAATATGTGTTTTTACATTTTTTGTTTTTTAACTACTTCTTTCTCTCAAGTTCTTGAGACCTAATGGAATGCTCTGTCATGGTTGCAGGTTTTGGTGCAGAGAAGCAAAGACTTATAAACAGGGATGCTCATGGCAACATAATTTATGATAGCTAAAAATAGAAAGCATTTTAGATTTCAAATGGAGGGTGAATAGTCAAATAAATCACTACATATTCAAGTAGCCAAATATTACAGAAGTATCACAAACCATGAATCTAAAGAATAAATAACATCTTAGGGAATATGCTCATGTAAAATATTAAGTAAAAGAGTTTTTAGAGAGCTTCCCTGGTGGCACAGTGGTTGAGAGTCCGCCTGCCGATGCAGGGGACACGGGTTCGTGTCCCGGTCCGGGAAGTTCCCACATGCCGTGGAGCGGCTAGGCCCGTGAGCCATGGCCACTGAGTCTGCGCGTCCGGAGCCTGTGCTCTGCAACGGGAGAGGCCACAACAGTGAAAGGCCCACGTCCTGCAAAAAAAAAAAAATTTTTTAGAGATTAAGAAGAAAAAATCAGAGTGTAAAATCACATATACAGTGCAATCTGAATGTCCCGTAACTCCCTGCTACTTTGAGTAGTCTATGGGCTTAGCATCATAGGCATCAGTTGGAGCTTATTAGATAATCAGACTTTAGGCTCCACACCAAACCCACTGAATCAGAATCTTAAGGGGATTATTTGGCACATCAAAGGCTGAGAAACCTCATCCAGGCCTTATTGACTTGGGGAGCAGCATCAAGTCGCTTTAACAATTTGAACCAAAGTTCAATGCCTCTTTAGCACCCAACAACCTAACATAAGACCACAGCCCCCTCCAAATACACATCCAGTGTCTCCAAAGGGGCTTCCATAAGTATAGACTCAGGCACTGGGGTGTTGGCTTTACTTCTCCCTCAATATCCCCAAGGGGGAAAATGATCTTTGATAATGGTGATAATTTTAAAATTATGTCAGAGAAAGTAGGGGAAGGATGTATTGCAGTCTCTCATTGAATATGCCATTTGTATAATCTCTGCCCATTTGTTTTCCTTTCTGCTCCCTCCTATCCTTCACATGCCTCCTCTCTTACCTAAGAAGGGTCAAGGAGGAGACCCAGCATCCCAGAGTTAGGAGAAATGATTGTGCCCTCATGCGCAATGATGGATACCACCACAGAAAGCAACATGCATGCTATCCCATTCCTTCACACTAGGATACAGGCATCACTATCCCTCTTGACCATTGTCCTAATGGCCACTTTGTAATGGGGCCGACCTTGCTGATGTGGCCCACCCTGGTCCGCTGCTAGTCAAAACTCCCCTCCGAGCACTGCCCTCATAGTTAGACCAGTTCACCTTGGGCCTAGGCCATGATTCTCACTGTTTTACATTGCCATGTGGGGCTCTACAAGGTCACTACCCATATCATGGTTCCTATCTAGGTGCCTCTACTCACTTAGTTGCTGGTGTCCTCAGATAATTCAGTGCAGTGCTCTGGGCCACCATTAGAAGTGCCTATGAATTTTTTGTCCTTTGGGCTGAGGTCACCAGCCTTCTCCACACTGCAAATACCACACGTCTGCCAAGAAGGGGAAATGGAAGAGGATATGGGCTTAAGGAGAAATTAGACAAGAGCAAAGGGGTTTGGGACTAGGAAACATTTCTCCTGAGTTTCCTAAGAAAAAGACCTTCCTGGTTATATTCAAGCATGTAGTATGTAATACAATAGAAAAGCAGAATAATGGGATTTAGGAGACCTAGTGTCTTATCCTAGTTCCCTGTGTGACCTTGGGAAAGTCAATCTCAGATCCTCAATTTCCCTCTTTATAGAATGATGGGTAAAACTATTTGCATAGCCTATCTCCAAGTTCTGGTCAAGTTCAATGAGGTAATATTTGGAAAGAGGCTTCAAAATCTATAAGATGTAGTATTAGTACCAATAATATGCAGCATCATGGTAAGAAAAAAGATAATCTATGCCAAAATTGGCCTCAAAAAATATCATACCTGTTCACCTGGTAGAACCCATGGGTTGGTATTATATATTACAAGGTCAAGAGTAAACTTGGAGACTGGTCTAGATTAAAAATTAACAGTACATTAGAAAGTGATACACAGCTACTACCTGGTAGGGGAAATTGAGGGCATCTAGAAAGAATAAAATGTTTATTATAGGGGGAAAAAAAGCATTTTGTTCTAAAAGCATGCATACAATAAAAGAACATCCATGTTTTATTTTCTCAAACATCTATGCAACTGTTCAGATCCTAAATATAGGAGGTTTTTGCTTTTCATAATGTATCTTTCAGTCTACACAGGTTTGGAGCAAAATAAACACCATATATAGAGTATAATGGCTTTGTTGATTTGGTTAAATTAGCTGAAGGCATTGTTGACTTCATCATTAAAATTCATTTCTCAATGATTTTTACCTTTATTGACTCTTTCATCAATTCTTCCTCACTTCTGTCCTCATTCTTTTCCTCCTGTCTCTTTCAATTTCCTATCTAAAATGTTCCACAATAATTATTATAAAAGTTGGAGAAAGATGATGAAGTTTTTTATTGGAAAGAGATGAACCTTCCAAATTCATTCTCAGCTCATCACCACAGCACCTAGAATATGGAATGGAAATTTGTATCTTGAGAGTGCCTCGGTGCTTAAGCATGCAGAACAGATGTTTCATTTCACAAGTTTTCCCAATTTATTATACATGATATCTCTATCTGTGTGAGAGGAACACTGCTTTGGGGAATAGGACTTTTCATTTTCCCCAGCAAGCTGATGCATAGAAATGGGCTGTTGAGTCAGCTTCTATTCACCTCAGGAGAGGAGGTTTCTCAAATGCTGTTTATTTTCTTACAAGGACATCAAGGGGAAACATACTCCATACTCTCACCTCTGCACATGTCATTTCCCTACCCAGAATCCATATAATTGGGTGCACCCATCTTGCAAGGCATGGCTTAATTTCACATCTTTTGCGAAACTGATGAACCTGCCTCGGAGTGATAGCTCTTTCTTCAAACAGCTAAACAGTATCTGTTGGTGTTATCGTTTTCATAGTTATCATTAGCAACGTAGGAGGGAAAAGGGTGGTATTGGTTAGGGAAGTGATATTATATTCACCTCTTCCTGTTGCACTGTAAGCTCCATGATGGCAGAACCATTTTTATTGCTCTTTGCCACCCCTCACAATGGCTAACACAGTGCATTTCACATGGTTAGTGTTTAAAAAAGACTAGTCAATTATGTAAAATGGCCTTGCTAAATTTGGTAGCCTAACTTTGCTCTTGCATTAAGGCTAGAAGAGAGGGGGGAAGAAGAAATAAGAAAATAAAAACCAATCCTGAAAGCTAGTGGGACAAAGAATTAGAAAAAAACCCACAAAATTTAAATCAGGTAATCCTCAGGTCTGAAAGTCTAGTTTCTCTCCTGGTCTAGACACTCACCCACCTCTGCTTCTCTTAATTCTCTTTCTTCCCTGCAGTGATTTTCCAAACAACCCTGAATTAGCCTTCTAATTTCACATACTTAAGAATGTCCAAACCACTTATTCTCAGACACTGCCAGTAGGTGAGTCAACTGATTTAACTCTGAATAGAAAGCAACCAGGGAGTATACACTAAGAGTTCTAAAAATATCATACCCATTGTCTCAGTAATTCTACTTCTGGGACTCTATCCTAACTGTGAACAAAGATGTATGGCTTAAAGTTTTCAATACGGCTTTATTTATACAGAGATAGGAACAATCCAACAGTTCTACAGCAGGGGAAGAGGTGAATAAATTATGACACAAGCCTCTTGCTGGAATGTTTATTAAAAAGTTATTTTAAGTTATGTTTTAAAGACATTTCAAACTATTTCATTTTTAAAATTAAGATACAATGAAATTGACTTTTTGTGTGACCAATTCAATGAATATTCGTGTCTATATAGATTTGTATAACCACCACCAAAATCAAGATAAGAAACACTTCTATCACTGCAAAAAACTCCCTGCGCTATTCCTTTGTCATCACACCCTTCCCTGCCCCAGTTCCTGACAACCAAGGCTGTTTTCTGTATTTATAGTTTTGTCTTTTCAGGAATGTCATGCAGATGGAATCATCCATATGCACTTCAGTGTTTGGGGACTGGCTTCTTTCACTCAGCATGACTTTGAGGTTCATCAGCGTTGCTGTGCATATCAATAGTTCTTTTCTGTTTTACTGCTGAGTATTATTCCAAATGCATTGATGTGGCACAGTTTATTTATTTACCCGTTGAAGGACATTTGGGTTGTTTCCAGTGTTTGGTGATGAATACAGCAACTATACACATTCATGTATAGCTGTGTGGACGTAAGTTATTATTTCTCTAGGGTAAATACTTAGGAGTGGGATTACTGGCTCATGTGGTAAGGACTAACTTCATGAGAAACTGTCAATCTGTTTTCCAGAGTTAAAAGCATTTTTAATAATCCAGAGAAGTGCTGATATTATAAATGAGAAAGTAGAAAATGAAATTGTATACACACTATAAAATATGCATAAGAATAAGACTGGAAAGAAATGTATCGAAGTGATAAAAAGTGATTTTCTTGCTGTGATTGGAGTATATGTAGGCTTTTGTTTTCTTCTTTTCTGTGGAAACTCGATGGCTCCTGACATCGCCAGTGAGTAAAAATGTATCAGATTTACAGTAATTACATAAATTCTAGTGCTCAGAGGTCCCACTTCCTCTATTAACTATAAATACCTAGTCTTGTCCAGAGAACTCCCTCCCTAGTTTTTTCTTATAGGAGCAGAGCCATGAAGTCAAGACTGCTTCCTGTATCTCTGAAGCTCCTCTACTGTTATGTCTGAGGGTTCTACTTCCTGCCCCTCTGTTGCCCGTTATGCTGTGCTACCCCCAACTTGAAGGCTGTGCTTCTGGAAGCTTCCTCAGAACCGCTGACCTTTGTTGTTCTTTCACCTCGGTTACCAGGAGAGCTCCCGCTGCTTCTCTGGTGGCTCCTAGTGACAGCTTTCCTTCTATCATTCACAGGCATGGTGAAGTGAGGCAGGGGTGGCAGGGGAACAACCTAACACTGCTCCCTCTGACAGCTGTCTTGCTGACACTACAAACCCTAGCCCCTCACTCACAGTGTTTTCTCTCAAGGGTCAATGACTTGCCCTCCATTCCAGCCTCTGGGAGAACCTAACACTATCAGGCATGCCTGTCCATGAATGAAGCCCACTGGATCACGAGCAAAGTTCCCTCCCACGGAACTCCTTACCACGGTTGAAATCACCAGACATGCTTCAGCACCCACAAGCCACCAAAACCAGAAAGGAGCTGCAGGGCATTCCCTGGCAGCACACCACAGACCTCTAGGGGGCACTGTTGTCTCATACCACGTTTATCTCCACGCAGTTTAACTCACTCTCAGATCTCACCCAGCCAAATTATCACTGCACCAGTATTTTCCAACTATTTAATGAGGATGCACTACTTTTATAATCAGAAAAAATAACTAATAAGCTGAAGAAATCAGGGAGTTATTTAAACACCAAAGCAAAATACTCATAGAGGGCATTTCCTAAATTGTAAAATTAGCTTCCACTTTATATCCTACTTTCTAGACTATCACTTTCTCTGTTAACTTTTCTCATGATTTGAAGCCCAAAGTTATGTGTCCTCTAGTTAAGTTGCTAGATTATATGACTCTTGTTTTTAATTTTCCATATTTAAAATAGCATTGACCACCTATTTTTAAAGCTTCTAAAATAATTTTAGTATTATCCTCTAAGCTTTTCAGGGGAAACTGAGAGTAATACTTCTTCCCTTTCTGTTGTACAGAGATAGCAGAGAACTAAAGAGATGGATAGTAGTCTTAGTTCTTACAAGAACATCTATATATAAATGCAAAATATTCTTTTAAAAATTTTTAATTGAAGTATAGTTGATATATAATATTATATAAGTTACAGGTGTACAATATAGTGATTCAAAATTTTTAAAGGTTATGCTCCATTTATAATTATTGTAAAATTATAAAATATTGTGTTATACAATATATCCTTGTAGCTTATTTTATGCCTAATAGTTTGTGCCTCTTCATCTCCTACCCCATATTGCCCTTCCCCCTTCCCTCTCCCCACTGGTAACCACTAATTTGTTCTCTGTATCTGTGGTCTGCTTCTTTTTTGTTATATTAACTAGTTTGTTGTATTTTTTAGATTCCACATATAAGTGGTATCATACAGTATTTGTCTTTCTCTCTCACCGAAGTAAAATGCAAAATATTCTAATAAGTAAAAAGATAATGCTACCAATTTATCCATATAAGAGTATGAGTTTTGAGTCTTTTGAGTTGAACAATTCAAATTAGGTGAGTTCACCTCCTCCCTTCCAGTGAACCCCCCCCTCCCCCCTGCTAGTGGTGAAGGGGACATGCAGATCTATCAACTGTGTGGCCAGGGAGAAATAGGCTGTACAGAGTTATGGGTTGGATATAAATATAACCAACCCATGCCAGATTCAGAAACCAACCCCACCAGAAGAAAACTTTATTCATTCACCAAGTATTTATAGAATGCCCTCTACTTGCCAAGCACTGTTCCAGGTGCTGGGATATAGGAGAAAACTACATAGACAAAATTCCTGCTCTCACATAGTTCACATTCTGGGCATGGGTAGAAGATAGCTACAAGAGAAAAATAAGAAGAGTATTTATTTGAGAATTAAAATAGGATAGAGACTGACTTGTGGGGGCTACTTTATATTGGGGGGTCAGGGAAGGACTCTTTGAGGAGGTAGTATTTTAGTTGAGATCTGAGTGATAAGGAGCTAGCCTCAAGAGGATTAAGGGGTTTAAGGGAGTGTTTCAGGGAAAGGAAACACCTAATACAAAGGCTGGAACAAATTGAATGGGTTTAAGAAATAAAAGTAGGTAAGAGTGGCTGGTGTAGAATATGGAGGAAAGAAGATGAAGTCAGAAAGGTAGGTGAGAGTCTGGTCAAGTAGGTCTAGTGGGCCAAGGAGAAGAATTTGAATTTTATTTTTGTCCAATGAGAGACGCAGAGGATTTCACATAGAGGAATGAAACGATCTGATACAGGTTTTTAAAAACCACTCTTACTGCCATTAGGAGGGCAAGCTTGGGAGCATGGAGATGATGATTATTATTATTTTAATTGAAGTATAGTTGATTTACAATGTTGTGTTAGTTTCTTGTGTATAGCAAAGGGATTCAGTTATACATATATATACATAATCTTTTTTCATATTCTTTTCCATTATGGTTTATTACAGGATATTGAGTATAGCTCCCTATATATTTTGTATATATGTTCATTTGTGTCATATTTCAGATTCCAAATATAAGTGATATCACATGGTATTTGTCTTTTTTTTAATTTTATTTTTTTATTGAAGTATAGTTGATTTACAATGTTGTGTTAGTTTCAGGTGTACAGCAGTGACTCTGTTATATATATATATATATATATTTTTTCAGATTCTTTTCCTTTATAGATTATTACTAAATATTGAGTATAGTTCCCTGTGCTATACAATTGGTCCTTGTTGGTTATCTATTTCATATATAGTAGTGTGTATATGTTAATCCCAACTCCTAATTTTTCCCTCCCCCTCTTTTCCCTTTGGGAACCATAAGTTTGTTTTCTATGTCTGTGAGTCTATTTCTGTTTTGTATATAAGTTCATTCGTATAATTTTTTTTAGATTCCCATATAAGCGATATGTGATATTTGTCTTTCTTTGTCTGACTTACTTCACTTAGTGTGATAATCTCTAGGTCCATCCATGTTGCTGCAAATGGCATTATTTCATTCTTTTTTATGGCTGAGTAGCATTCCATTGTGTATATATATCACAACTTCTTTATCCATTCATCTGTTGATGGACATTTAGGCTGCTTCCATGTCTTGGCTATTGTAAATAGTGCTGCAATGAACATTGGGGTGCATGTATCTTTTTGAATTAGAGTTTTTTCTAAGTATATGCCCAGGAGTGGGATTGCTGGATCCTATGGTAACTCTATTTTTAGTTTTTTAAGGAACCACCATACTGTTCTCCATAATGGCTCCACCAATTTACATTCCCATCAACAGTGTAGGAGGGTTCCCTTTTCTCCACACCCTCTCCAGCATTTATTTTTTGTAGATTTTTTGATGATGGTCATTCTGACCAGTGTGAGGTGGTACCTCATTACAATTTTGACTTGCATTTCTCTAATAATTAATGATGTTGAGCATCTTTTATTGTGCCTGTTGGCCATTTGTATGTCTTCTTTGGAGAAATGTCTATTTAGATCTTCTGCCCATTTTTTGATCGGGTTGTTTTGTTGTTGTTGTTATTGAGTTATATGAGCTTTGTATATTTTGGAAATTAAGCCTTTGTCAGTTGCATCATTTGCAAATATTTTCTCCCAGACCATAGATTCTCTTTTTGTTTTGTTTATGGTTTCCTTTGCTGTGAAAAAGTTTATAAGTTAGACTAGGTCCCATTGTTTATTTTTGCTTTTATTTCTACTGCCTTGGGAGACTGACCTAAGAAAACATTGCTACAATTTATGTCAGAGAATGTTTTGCCTATGTTCTCTCCTGGGAATTTTATGGTATCATGTCTTATATTAAGTCCTTAAGCAATTTTGAGTTTATTTTTGTGTCTGGTGTGAGGGAGTGTTCTAGCTTCATTGATTTACACGCAGCTGTCCAGCTTTCCCAACACTACTTGCTGAAGAGATTGTCTTTTCTCCATCGTATATTCTTGTCTCCTTTGTCAAAGGTTAATTGACCATAGGTGTGTGGGTTTATTTCTGGGCTCTCTATTCTGCTCCATTGATCTATATGTCTGTTTTTGGGTCAATGCCATGCTGTTTTTATTACTATAGCTTTGTAGTATTTGAAGTTTGGGATGGTTATGCCTCCAGCTTTGTTCTTTTTCCTCAGGATTGCTTTGGCAATTCTGGGTCTCTTACAGTTCCATGTAAATTTTAGGAGTATTTGTTCTAGTTCTGTGAGAACGTCATAGGTAATTTGATAGGGGTCGCATTAAATCTGTAGATTGCTTTGGGTAGTATAGCCATTTTAACAATTCTTCCATTCCAAGAGCATGGGATATCTTTCCATTTCTTTGAATCATCTTCAAAGACAAGAGCATGGGATATCTTTCCATTTCTTTGAATCATCTTCAGTTTCCTTTATCAATGTTTTATAGTTCTCAGCATATAAGTCTTTCACCTCCTTGGTCAAGTTTATTCCAAAGTATTTTATTTTATTTTTTTGATGCAAATTTAAAAGGGACTTTTTTTAAAACTTTCCCTTTCTGATATTTCATTGTTAGTGTAAAGAAATGCTACAGATTTCTGTATGTTAACCTTGTATCCTGCTACCTTGCTAAATTCGTTTTTCAGTTCTAATAGTTTTTGTGTGGAGTCTTTAGGGTTTTCTTTGTATAGTATCATGTCATCTGCATATAATGACAGTTTTACCTCTTCCCTTCCAACTTGGATCCCTTTCATTTCTTGTCTGATTGCTGTGACTAGGACTTCTAATACTATGTTGAATAGAAGTGGTGAGAGTGGGCATCCTTTTCTTGTTCTAGATTTTAGTGGGAAGGCTTTCAGGTTTTCACCATTGAGTGTTATGTTGGCTGTGGGTTTGACATAAATAGCTTTTATTATGTTGGGAAAAGGAGCATGGGGATTATTTAGGCAGCTTTCACAATAATTGAGGCCAGAGGCAATGAACGTATGGAGTAAGAGTGTATCAGTAAAGGAAGATGACAAAGTCACTACATCTTTCAGAGATGGAGCTGTTGGGATTAGTTGATTTATTAGATATATATGGTGGGGGAAGAGGTGGTGAGTCAAAGACTACTCTAAGCTTTTTAGTTTGAACAGGTAAAAGGGTGGTAGTTCCATTTCCTGAGATGAGAAGACTGAGAAGAGCATGTTCCAGAAGGAAAAATTGGTGTTGAACATGTAGGCCTACTAGCCAAGCCTTTGGGTGGCTTCAGGCCTGTCCCGCTGCAGCTGCTAGTTGGAAGGGTGTGATGAGGCTGGCAAGCATTCTTCTGAGTAAGCTGATCTGATTTAAGTTTTAATCTGGAAGGGTAAATCCATGGCTGGGTTTAAGATCTGAAGTCAGCAACCTGTCACACCAACAAAGAAATGTTTCTTAAGGTGATCAATAGATAAGCCTCTAGAAACAGTAGCTCCTCAAAGTGGCCTAATTCCAACTAGGTAGCTATTACTCATTTGACTCCCACCTCTTGGCAGAGCTCTCTGATTTTTTTTTTTAGCTATTTAGAGTTATATCTTATATATATTCACATGAATTGAAAGCACATAGAGACTTCCCTGGTGGTTAAGAATCCGCCTGCCAATGCAGGGGACACAGGTTCAAGCCCTGGTCCGGGAAGATCCCACATGCTGTGGAGCAACTAAGCCCGTGTGCCACAACTACTGAAGCCCACATGCCTAGAGCCTGTGCTCTACAACAAGAGAAGCTACCGCAGTGAGAAGCCCACACACCATAACGAAGAGTAACCCCCACTCACCGCAACTAGAGAAAGCCCACATGCAGCAACAAAGATCCAAAACAGCCAAAAATAAATAAATTTATATATATAAAAAAGAAAGCACATA
Organism: Neophocaena asiaeorientalis asiaeorientalis; assembly: GCF_003031525.2. Lineage (NCBI taxonomy): Eukaryota > Metazoa > Chordata > Mammalia > Artiodactyla > Phocoenidae > Neophocaena > Neophocaena asiaeorientalis. Next base: position 1,799,839 of record NW_020173201.1, read on the forward strand.
TATAACATGAATTCTAAATATTTATTTTAATGTTTCAACATCCCTGTAATTTAAATAAATGAAGCTTTAGGTTTCCATAGAGAGAGCACACATGTTTAAAAATAAGAAGTCTGAGATGAAGGTTAAAAAATGGTAAAGCTGTAAATAGCTCTTAAAAGCATAATATCTTCAGTCCCCCAAATCTTAAAATATAAGTAAATGCTTTAGCTTTTGACTCCAAAGCTGGAGAATTTTGTGTGCTTTGAAGAATTTTGAAGTGGTATGTTTAATCGTAGAGATCTTGAATAGTCATAGTCCTTAATCATACTTGCCTCCTCTTCATTATTGTGAGTGTTTGTTAATCATTCCTTTTAGTGGAAAGGCTGCCACAGCTTTGGTTTCCTTTTGGGGAATTAGACCTTCCCACTTCAGCAAGCTCTTTCTACATTAGGGTCTGCAGGTAGAGTCAGATTCTCTCGAAAGTTGAGAGGTCCCTAGTTATGCCCCTGAAGGGGTGGAAGGTTTGGGAGCATGAGGGCTGGACCCAGCAGCCAGAATCTTACAACATATTTGAAATTATCTGAAGCAAATATTCAGGGAGGATCTATCTGGGCATCACCTTCATCTCCTACTTATTTCCCCAGGGTTGCCCACAAGTTCCTCTACCCATCACAGGGAGAAAGAACTTTGGAGAATTCCTGAATGTCAAATTTAGGAGTATATTCTTTGTACCTACATTCCATTTGAGCAGCATGGACTTGGGCCCAGGAAACCCCTCTTATAGAATATGCATATTTATAGGACATAACTGAGAAAATCTGATCCAGGACTACCCAAAATTACAATGGCCTCTTGGGCTCTACACTAACTGGTTCCCCATTAATCTCCCTGCCCTTATTTCCTACCATTCTCTCCCTGGTTCACTCTGCTCTAACCACTCTGGCATCCCTCTTTTCCTTCAAATATAGACACACTTACCTTGGGGCCTTCACATTTGCTGGTCCTCTGCCTAGAATACTCTCTCCTTGTATCCATGCAGCTTGCTCCCTTACCTCCTTTAAGTCTTGGCTCCAACATCACTTTTTAAACAAGGCCCACCCATAATAACCCCCATTCAATACTGCAAACTTCCCCTCTACCACCCACACTTGTCATCCCCATTATCCAGCTCTTTTTTTTTAAAGCATTTATCACCTTATAATATCGTGTACTTATGTATTATAATTATTATTTATTGCCTATATCCTCCCAGTAGAATACAGTTCCACAAAAGGTAGAATATTTATCTTTTTGTTTGTTAACTACTTATTCCTCTGGGCTTACAAAAGTGCCTGGCACATAATAGGCTTGTAATAATTGTTGCAGATTAAATGACTGAACATAGCATATCTCAGAAAACTAAGACTTGATATGGTCCCTACTCTCAACACCAGTACACCTACCCAGGGCCAGTTCTTTCCTAGCACTGCTGACCTGTTGCCAGTCAGTCCTTAATGTGACAGTGCCTGGCCTTGGCCCCAATACCTGCTTGGTCCATAGGCTGTAAATGAGTCAAACTTGAGTCCACTTGCCAAATGCACAGCAAAGCCAATCTACTGACACCAGGTTGTGATGAAGGAAAGTACAGCAGGGTGCCAAGCAAGGAGAACAGGTAGCTAATGCTCAAGAGACCCAAACTCCCTGATGGCTTTCAGGGAAGGGTTTTTAAAGACAGCATGAGGGAGAGGGTCTCTGGCTATGTGATCAGCTCATGCACAATTCTCTGATTGGTTGATGGTGAGGTAAGAGGGTAACATTTCAGGAATCTCAGTCATCAACATTCTGGTTCCAACCAGTCTGGGGTCTACCCACTTGTGGTCAGCAGTTTTCAGTTGGTGGGAGTCAGGTCTCTGTAAAAACAACTTAGGAATGTGCATCAGACATTATTATCCACATCCTTCAAGGAGGAACTAAGGTCCTGTGACTCTGCTATATGGCTATTTTATTGTTTAAATTGTTATCAATTCTCCTGCCCGACTGCTGTTCTTTGTCTCTGCATGTTCTCACTCCTCTGATCATTAACCCTTAAGCCAGACTTTTTGAAACTCAGGGAAGGTTCAGAAGACTGAAATTTTTCTTTAAGCAAGAGGTGGGAAACATGAAGAGATCTGTTACCAAGAAAACCTGTCTGGGGATTGCTCAGTTTCAATGCCAGCACTGCTGCCCATGCCCTAGCCCAGCCACATGATGTCAGCAGCTTGTCTGGATCTGAAACTCTTCAAGTCTCAAAGTCCTTTCTCAGTCTATGCCTGCTGCCTGTGTTCTCGCTCCTGTCCACATCACTGCAGATAGCCTCCTCTCTTTCAGTCAGCAACACCCCCCAGGGAAGACTGGCTGTAGGGAAGGGTGCCAGTTTCCCCAGTTGCCCTTTCTATGCTCCTCTGCGAGAGGAGCTTTTAATCCTGTGAAGATTTTTCTGCCAACCATTAGAGGGAAAAAGACCTGGGATAATATAAACAACGAACAAAGAATTTAAAAGGTTTTGAAACATAGAATTTTCAAAGTTGTGTTTTCTCATCTGTATTTCTTGACTTTTTTGAGACGTTTACATAGAATCATCTCTTTTCCTATGTTCCTACTTTTGGGTAAAAAGTATTTTCAGAATTTCTCAATTATGTAAAATAGTAATGGAAAACATTTAGTGAGCAATTACTATGTGCTTGGCACCATAATGCATCTCTGTACAAATTATCTCATTTAATCCTCACAACATCTCAGTGAGATTGATGCTGTCAATCTTCCTGTTTTGGAGAGGAGAAAACTGGGGCCCAGAAAAGTCAAATATACTCCCACGGTTACACAGCTAGTAAGCTGAAGTTTCTAAATTTAAACTACAATTTATCTAATTTGAGAGTTCAAATTTTCAACCACTATAAAATATCTCTAATACATGCAGGAGGCTAAAAGGTGCTATTTTCTGAAACTTCTTTTATTTTCAGTAGCTGGTGCCATATGTTAGTCCATTGAACAAATGTTCTATTGAGTATCATCAACGTGACAGGTAATAGTGTAACCACTGGGGAAACAGGTGAGTGAACAAACATGGCCCTTGCACTCATAGGACATTTGTTTCTTCTTAGAATCAAATTCCTGCAATAAGTATCAATAGACGTTAAAAGGTGTATAACCTGGGGACCTCCCTGGTGGTCCAGTGGTTAGGGATCTGCCTTCCAGTGCAGGGCATGCGGGTTTGATCCCTGGTCGGGGAACTAAGATCCCACATGCCACCAGGCAACTAAGCCCACGTGCTGCAATTACAGAGCCCATGCTCTCTGGAGCCCACTCACCACAGCTAGCGAGAAGCCTGGGCAGAGCAATGAAAGATCCCACGTGCCGCAACTAAGACCCGACACAGCCAAAAATTAAAAATAAATAAATAAATATTTTAAAAAATATTTTAAAAAAGAAAAAAAGGATGTACAACCTGTAACTAAGAATCCCATTTCTTTTTTTTTCAATTTATTTATTTTAATTTATTTATTTTTGACTGCGTTGGGTCTTTGTTGCTGCATGCAAGCTTTCTGTAGTTGCAGCAAGTGGGGGCTACTCTTCGTTGTGGTGCATGGGATTCTCATTGTGGCTTCTCTTGTTGCGGAGCACAGGCTCTAGGCACGTGGGATTCAGTGGTTGTGGCGTGTGGGCTCACTAGTTGTGGCGCACGGGCTTAGTTGCTCCACGGCATGTGGGATCTTTCCAGACGAGTGCTCGAACCCGTGTCCCCTGCATTGGCAGGCGGATTCTTAACCACTGAGCCGCTAGGGAAGCCCAAGAATCCCATTTCTAAAAATGAAAATAATCTGAAATAGATACAAATAATTATATGTAGAGATATTTATCAGAGCACTATTTGTAACAGTTACAAATGGAAACAACAGATACGTCCAGTAGTGGGGGAATCATTAGGTAAATTGTCGTACATCCACACATTAGAATATAATAGTCACTCATAATAATGTTTTCAAAAAGTTTTTTTATTATGAACAAACACTTAAATTATCATGTTAAATGAGAAAAGCAAACTACAAAACTACAAAACAATCTGTTTAGTATGCTTTTAAAATAATATGTATATGACATTGTTTAGGGCAAACCACATGAAATCATAGCAGTAATTTCATGATGGAAAAAACATCTGAAATCAAATAAGCCAAAATATTAATGGTGATTATTCTTTGGTGGTAGGATCATCAGCAATTTCATTCTCTTCCTTATACTTTTCAGCATTTTCCTATTTTCAACAATGTACATATATTACTTTTCTAATAAAAATATTATTGTATAATAAAAAGAGAACAAGTGGTCCTCTTTTGGCCACTTTACTAAATCATAATGCTAAATGCACTCTGATTGAGTACCTATAATCCGTCATGTCAGTAACTGTAGCAAATGTAACAATGAACTGTAATTCCATTTTATACATACTGCAGTAGAGATTCAGCCGAGAACAATACTTCATAGCAGTCTGAGGCAGGGAACTTGTTCAGATAAAATAAATGTCATACTGTCCATACTTCAGAGTATTGGGAAACGACTGTTTTATACTGACTGCCTTAGAGATAGGTTTCTAGGACCTGACTCATAACATTTCCAAGAAAGCCACCTGAATTTTTTGTTGATGATCTTAAGTACTTCCAGAGAATTTTTGAAAAAAAAAATAATATATATCTATATATAGATATGTATATACATTTCTATATATATGAACCAAAGAAAAGTATGTTATAAAGTTCTAGTTCTTGTGGATAATGGGGAGAAATTTTATATGCTAGAAAGAGGGTGTCTTTTTTTTTTAATGGATGATCTGAAATAACATCAATCCTTCATCAGTTAGTGTTGATGAGCAGTCACATCTGTTATTATAGCCAGGAACAATGGAAAATTAAATATTTAAATAAAATAGGTCATCCTTTCCAAAATTTAATATAGCTGCTCTTTCTACACTTATAATTTTAACTGTAAATTATACATACATTTTAGTGAGTGCTTACTGTGTACCAGACACTGTTGAGACAAGGTATAGATTATTGAACAAGACTGACAGGTCTCTTACAGCCTAGTGGCAGAGACAGACAAACATGCAAATAAATGCAAAATTATCTATTGTGAGAAGTGAGATGAAAGCAAAGAACAGGATGCTGTAAGAAAAAATTAAGATGAGGAAGAATTAGACTGGGAAGAACTTGGAATCTAAATTAACACAGGATAGTCTCTCTGACGAAGAGACATTTAAACAGGAGGATGGGGGGAAGGAGAGCTTCCCAGGGTTAAGAAAAGATATGAAGGCCATTACCTGTAAAAGAGCTAGAGGTACTGAGAGATGATGAGTCTGCCTAGGATTTTCTTGAGCAAAGCAGAGAGCGTCATCAGATGGTGTTGGTAAGGTAGACCTGGGCCATGTGACTCAGGAGTGTGTAGGTCATGTTAAGGATTTATCCAAAGTAGAATAGAAATCTGCTAAAATATTTTCAACAGAGAATGGTATGATTAATATTTTATTAATATTATTAATTAATATTTTACAAACATCATTCCACTGAAATGTGCTATGGGGTTCTATTGGTTCTATTTTACTGGATAAAATTCTTGATGTCTGGGGTTTGCTTTAAAATACTGCAGATATAAAGAAACGAAAAAAGATGACAGTGGGGGGTGGGTGATTAGAGGAAGTAAAATTGTCAAAATTGTTGAATATGGGTGATAGGTTCATGGGAGTTTATTATACGTTTCTCTGTATTTTGGGGTATGTTTGAAATTTTTCATGGTAACAAGTTATTTCAAAAAAAGATAAAGAGGGTGCTTTGGCTCTGAAATCATAATCTCAGTTCTGCCACTGTGTAATTTTTGGAAAACTTCTTTTTCTTCTATAATCCTTAGTTTCCATATGTGTGGAATAGTTATAATGATAGAATCTACTTCCTAGGCTTGTTAAAAGATTATTGCAATAATGGCAGAGTCTGGTTCATAGTCAACACTTGGGAAATGTTAACTATGACTTTAGTATTTATTCCAGAAATATTGTTATATTGTTTTAAAAAATTCATCCTGGTGTATGCGTGGAGAATGAATAGGAAAGAAGAATGGTAATTTGAAAAGATCAGTTAAGGGTTATGCTGGAGTTCATCTGAGTGGCAATAGAGCAATGGAGGAGTGAAGTTTGATGAAAATCAGGGAATCACTGGCGTACGGATAGTGCTTAAAACCTTGTAAAAGAGCAGGACTGCCTGAGAGAGAGTTCTCAGGGATAACCCCTCTCCCTTTTTTTTCTTTTGCCATGGACCTCTCTGGCAGTCTTGTGAAGCCTATGGACTCCTCAGAATCCCATCCATGTGTAGGGGAGGCAAAATTTTACCTCAGCTGTCTTAGGGTTTTCTGCTGGGCCTGAGAATTAAACTGATATAAGACAGATTAACAGGAAGAAAGCATGTAACTTTATTTAACATAAATTTTATGTGACACTGGAGCCCTCATAAGGAAATGAAGACCCAAAGAAGCAGTTAGGGTTGAACACTTATATACTGAGCTGGACAGAGTAGTGAATTGTGAAAATGTGACAAGGCTGAGGGGCCTTGAGCTAGGGTAGTTAATAGTGGAGAAGGGGCTAGGAAGATGAGGGTTAGTTGATAAGGTTTGTTTGTACAGATTTCTCTTGAGTTCGACCCCCCCTTCCCTGGTGACAGAAAAAAAAGGTTACTTTTTTCCTGGTATAGGAAAGACATCTTCTATATGGGGGGTTTATTCCCTACTTTCAGGAAGAAAAAAGGGGGAAGTCAGAGACCCCTTCTTGCACCTCCTGTTTTCCAGGTGCCTTTAGCTCAAAATAATCCTTATACCAAAGTGGCATATTTTGGGGTGGCATATTCTACCATCCTTCACATACACAAAATGAAATTTAAGGGATGACAAAGAAAACCAATTATATTAGAATACAGTTACCAAAATATTAAAAACAAATTTTAACATAGTAAAATATATTTTTATTAATGTATTAAGTAACACAATCCTGTAGCCTAATAACTACTATGATGTTGAAATGGTGATGAGCATATATAATATTTCAAGATATCTACAACAGCTGTGATGTGATATGAAAATATTGTTGTTCTCCTCAGTGACTGCCACAGATCAGGTTCCCTAGGAAGCAGAATCTAAGCCGGAGATTGGCTTTCAGGGAGTTTAGTAGAGAGTGCACCTGGGGAGGGGAAGGGAAGGGAAAGGAAGTTCAGAGCTGTCCTGAAACAGAGGAGAGGGCCAGGCCTGTATATCCCAGCACTGGTCAACCGATGGATGGAAGCAGCCCCAGCAAGGTGATGACCCAGGGTGAGACGGCTCTGCAGCTGAAGCCATCCCTGAAGGGTCTGACAGCTGGGGACACTTTGCCAACAGCTTTCCAGCAGCTGGGGGATAAGTCCTCATTCCTGAAAGAGAATGAGTGGCACATCCTAACATCCATCACAGTGGTGGGACTACAGCTACTGCAATTTCTACTGCGCTTTGTTGCCTATATTCATATTTGAAGAAAATAGATTTCAGTTAGAGGTTAGTGAAAATTAACATGTAATTTTTTTAATGCCATCCAAATACATGGACCCAGGTTAAGAACAGTTTTGAATGAGAAAAGGGCTCCATATTCAGAGGTGCTGTTCAGGCTCTTTTGTTTGCTGGAACAAGTAAGGCTATCTTCTGCTGTAGGCAAAAGTGAGCCTGTTTCCTTCAGTGAGAATGATGCCCATTCACTAAGAAAGTCAGGCATGAGAGAGTCTGCAGCCCCAGAGGGAGAGACACAGAAACTGAGATGCAGCTCCCTGAGTTTGCTCTAGAGTTCCAGATTTTAATCCCCCATGAGATGGAAATACACCTCCAGTTCTTGGTGTCCAAGAAACACCCCAGCAGTTTTTAAGGGCTTAATTTTTTAGATGAGTTTTAGGTTCACAGCAAAATTGAGAGGAAAGTACAGAGATTTTCCATATACTCCCTGTCCCCACACATGCATAGCCTCTCCCATTTTCAACATCACTCACCAGAGTGGTCCATTTTGTTACAATTGATGAACGTACATTGACAAATCATAATCACCTAAAGCCCACAGTTTACATTATGGTTCACTCTTGGTGTTGTACATTCTATGGATTTGAACATATGTACAGCAACATGTAGCCATCATTATGGTATCATACAAAGTATTTTCACTGCCTAAAAACCCTTTGTTCTACACCTATTCATCCCTCGCCAACAACCCCTGATCTTTTTACTGTCTGCATAGTTTTGCCTTTTCCACAGTGTCATATAGTTGGAGTCATACAGTATGTATGTAGCCTTTTCAGATTGCCTGCTTTCACTTAGTAGTATGCATTTAAGCTTCCTCTATATCTTTTCGCTTCTTTTTAGCACCCCTGTATCTTTATAATGCATTTTTTTTCTCACATAAGCTAATTTAAGTAGGTGTCTGCTGCTTCCAAGCTAAAGTACCTTGTTGGAGACAAAGAGATACTTTTCTTTTTCCTGGCCAAGCTGTGCAACTTGTGGGATCTTAGTTCCCCGACCAGGGATTGAACCTGTGCCTTGTCAGTGAAAGTGCTGAGTCCTAACCACTGGACCAGCAGGGAATTCCCCACAAAGAGACACTTTTAACTCCCCCTTTCCCAAATTCTTGAAACCTGCAGGAGTTTAGGATGAGGAGCATCTGGCAACAAATATGGGATTGGGAATGGCTGAAGCATTGGTGCCAAGGTGTGTCAAATAAGGCTTTGAAATCCCCATGAAAACATTGACTTTCTCATTGGAAGCCCTAGCTATATTCTATAACCCACCTACAAAAATGACTTTTTTTAAATATTCTGTGATAGACTTCAACATTTTGATGACTGCCACGCTTTAAATGAGAATAAAGATAGCTATTATATTTTTTAATTTGACTAACCAAGGCAGACAGTAATGAAATGGTATTCATCAGAATAGCAATCTTTATTTTTTATTATTATTATTTTTTTTTGCCGTACGCGGGCCTCTCACTGTTGTGGCCTCTCCCCTTGTGGAGCACAGGCTCCGGACGTGCAGGCTCAGTGGCCATGGCTCACGGGCCCAGCCACTCCATGGCATGTGGGATCTTCCCGGACCGAGTCATGAACCCGTGTCCCCTGCATCGGCAGGCGGACTCTCAACCACTGCGCCACCAGGAAGCCCAGCAATTTTTATTTTTAAAATCCAAAGGCAGTCAATGATGTGATCTATGTACTTTGCTATTATGATGACATATAGCATATAAAATATTAAGTATGTCTAATATTTAATTCATTTCAATCATATCAGTCTGTCATTACATAATAAATGAACAAGAAAGTCTACCAGCAGCTCCCCACAAGCATTTCCTATTGAACTCTTAGCTTTTTTATGTAGTCTCGAAACCTGAAAATTGCCTCTAAGTTAGCATAGCTATTCACACATTATATCCACCACCAACAAAGAAATGCCACTGTAACAGTCGCTGAATAGTTTTTTTTATGCAAAATTGATGTTAGTAACAGATTTTTAAGCATGTAATTTGTCTAAACACGTGTCATTTTATTTGTAAAAACTCCTAGGACTAAAAAATGAAGTTTCAAAAAGTTATTTATTTTGCCTCTGTGCAGGGTAGTGTCAACTACAGATTGGCACTTGCCATTGGCACTTGCCATCTACCTCTACAAGGATTAAATCATGTGCTGCTGTAGCTGCTGACTTTCAACACCCCCTGAAAGGAGTTCAGGGTGGAGAGCAGAAATGAGGCACTGTGCTCTGGGAAGGACTGGCAGAACAGGTCTTCAGATAGTTACATATTTTCAGGAGCTGATTTTATGAGCCCAATTCTTACCTCCTCATGTCTAGAAAAGCACTAAAATCCTTCATGGTGATGACTGCTCCTCATGACTAGCAGAAACTTTCTGCAAAAATATGTGCTTGATTGCTTGTACTCCCCCTTCACCAAAATCACATATATACTAACCTTCCCCCCTACCTCTTTGGAGCAGTTTCTCAGAGCTATCTGAGATGCTGTCTTCCAGGCTATAGTCCTCATTTTGCCCCATATAAAACTTAACTCACAACTCTCACGTTGTGCATTTTTTTAAAGTCAGCAGTAGAATAGATGTAAAATAATCAACCAACAGAGTTGTGTGATGGTCTGTTAGATTCAGAATCATACCATTGTTATAAAGGGAAAATAAAAGGTATTTCCCTTGTACCCCACCCCCATCTTAGGAAGAAGTGAAGCATCCCACCCCTAGTAAGAAGAGGAAAAACAAATATACCAAATGGACATAGAGTTGTCCATCAATATCCATGGGGGATTACTTCCAGGACCCCTTGAAGATACTAAAGTCCACGGATGCTCAAGTCCCTTATACAAAATGGTATAGTATTTGCATAGAACCTAGCATATCATCCTGTATTCTTTAAATCATGTCTGGATTACTTATAATACTGAATACTATGTAAAAACTATATAAATAGTTATAAATACAATATAAACACTATGTAAATAGTTGTCAGCAGGTGGCAAATTCAAGTTTTGCTTTTTGGAAGTTTCTGGATTTTTTTTTTTCAAGTATATTCCTTCTTCATTTGGTTGAATCTGCAGATTTGGCACCTACAGATATCGAGGACTGACTGTACTTGGATTTGATTTTATTATTTGATTTGATGATGCAGCATCTTATGAATGGGAGCAAATTCCTAAAAAAAAAATTACTCTGCCAGCCCAGTTCAGCTCAGTTCTTCCCCTGCCAATTTTAAACAGTTGAGTTGCCTTACTGCTGGATCTGAGGGGAGTATCTTCTGTGGGCTACCATTAGCCTGCCCCAGCAGATGGATGTCTAATTCCTTTCAAACATTTCAATCTCAGCCTCTGTCCTAGGTACAGAAGACCCAATAAGTTAAATGTTATGTTCCTTAAGGGACTCACAGTCAAGTATGAAAAAAGATTATTAGGGAAACAAAGGGTTGAATCTTCTAGTGGTTGTGACAGCAGAAAGGTGTGGTGCAACCAACCTCTGGCCAAAGTGAGCAGGGCAACCAACTTTGGTCAGAGGAATAAGGAAGCTGTTGTGCAGAACCCAAAGGGCTTGTAATTGGTGAAAAAGGAAGCAGGAAGTAGGGCAAAGATGGGTTGTCTAACTTCCCTTGATTCTACTCTCCCCTATGAAGAGAACAACAACCACTCACTCCTTGGGGCCGATCAAAATGTGTTTGCTCTTGAGATAGCTTTCCTCAGTGTCGCTGGGGGAGCCAGGAGACCAGACATGCTGGGGCCACTTAATTCTTGCCTCTGCCAGAGCTTTAGCCAGACATCTGGGATTACACCAAACTCTTTCCTTTTGTGTTGCTGAAAACAAATTTGTTGTAACACTCTTGAAATTTTACATTAATTAGATACTATATTTATTGTTTTCATCTGTGAAATGGGGATGATGACAGTATCTGCTTCAGAGTTGTTTTAAGGTTAAAGATTTTGTATATGTACATATTTGAGTATATATATATATATAATATATATGTATATATATTATATATACACTCCTTATATATATTATATATTCTTTACAACAATGCCTGCACATAGTAAACACTATCATGTGTTAACTATGTTTATTATATTTGAAATATACTTAATTTTAGCTTTTAGCAATTCAAATTATTGTGTGCTAGAATGTTCAATTAGTCTACGTCCATAGTGAGCTTCATGTGAATATTTGCATTAACGAAGACAATGGGAAACTACATTTCTGGACCACATGCCTTACAGTCCACAGAGTGGATTTTATCATTTTACCCAGGCACTAGTTATGCTTATGTCAAAATTCTTTACACTTTGCTAAGTTGAATGTATCACTCCCTGAAGCATCTTCTACCATAGTTTTTTTAAAACTGCTTGTTTATGAGATCAATGTAGAAGGTCTAAATCAGCATTAAAAAAAAGAAATAGGAAAGAGAAGTCAGATTGCATCACACATAGCAATCTAAGTTGTTTTGTGTGATTTCAGTTTTATTGTGTGTGTCACTATATCTAGGGTCACAAACCCTCTAGTGTTTTCTCTCAAAGATAGCCAAAGTCCTGCTTTATCTACAAGTAGTTTCTATGCCAGTGCTTTTCAAACATTTTCTACAAAAGTCATTTATAAAAATTTAAATTCTGATTCAGGGGCAGGGCCCAAGAATCTGCCTTTCTAACAAGCTCATAGGTGATGCCAAATCTGCTGGCCCATGGATTGCACTTCTGAGCCCAGCTGCATGCTAGAATCACCTCAGTGCTCACCGTGCTTCCTGGTCTATACGTACTCCCCACCCAGTGGCCTCTCGGACCTCATCTACACTTGCTTGTCATACACACGTCCCACTCGAGCTGCTCCAGTCCCCTTGCTTTTCTCAACACACAGGTGTGGTCCTCCTCGCTGGCTTTGCCCTGTTGTTCTGTCTGCTTGGTACACTCCTCCTTTGGTCACCTGAATGGCTCACTACCTTACCTCCTGCAGGTCTTTGCTTCAATGTCATCTTCTCAGTGTGGCCTTCCCTGTTTGACACTGACCCTGCTTCTACCTCAGCATTCCCTCTTTCCTGTTTGATTTTTCTCTGCTAGTCTCATCTCCATCAACATACTTTTATTCTTTTTAAAAATTTATTTATTGCTTTTTCCTTCATCAGGCTGAAACCTCCACGAGAATAGAGATTTTGGTCTGTTTTTATACTCTGATCTCTCCCCAGCACCTAGCACACAATACCTGGCACATGATACATATATTTTTTTAAAGAGTTAAATTGTTTATTATTTTTTAACTTTTCCTTTTTTTTGTAGGCTAAGCCCCCAAAGGGCAAGCATCTGGATTGTTTTCTCACCCTTATATGTAAGGAGAACTTGCTTGCAGCCATGTGTGATGGCCAATGCTGGGCTTTCTGATTATTAAATTTTTTGTTGATTCTTTCTGGTGACCTTATTTCTGGGTCCTTCCTCTTCTGCTTGTGTACTATTCAGCCTACAGGGAGGTATGAGTCCCTTGAAGGTGCTCGTGTGTAACAAGACAGTTTACGGGGTAGATCTTCTCTAGACACTGGAAATAATTAGTTAATGAATGATCCAGACTAGAACTACATATAATACTGGAAAGAGACTTTAACTCAGGATTTTACAAGATAACTGTTTTAGTCTGTTCAGACTGCTATAGCAAAAATACCATTGGACTTCCCTGGTGGTCCAGTGGTTAAGACTCCGTGCTTCCACTGCAGGGGGCATGGGTTTTTTTGTTTGTTTGTTTGTTTGTTTTATATTCATAGAAGCTTTATTCAGGATGCCCCAAAGTAGGAACAACACAAATGTCCATCAACAGATTAATGGATAAACAAATTGAGATATATCCAAAGAATGGAATACTACTCAGCAAAAAAAAAAAAAAAAATGACACTGACCCTGCTTCTACCTCAGCATTCCCTCTTTCCTGTTTGATTTTTCTCTGCTAGTCTCATCTCCATCAACATACTTTTATTCTTTTTAAAAATTTATTTATTGCTTTTTCCTTCATCAGGCTGAAACCTCCACGAGAATAGAGATTTTGGTCTGTTTTTATACTCTGATCTCTCCCCAGCACCTAGCACACAATACCTGGCACATGATACATATATTTTTTTAAAGAGTTAAATTGTTTATTATTTTTTAACTTTTCCTTTTTTTTGTAGGCTAAGCCCCCAAAGGGCAAGCATCTGGATTGTTTTCTCACCCTTATATGTAAGGAGAACTTGCTTGCAGCCATGTGTGATGGCCAATGCTGGGCTTTCTGATTATTAAATTTTTTGTTGATTCTTTCTGGTGACCTTATTTCTGGGTCCTTCCTCTTCTGCTTGTGTACTATTCAGCCTACAGGGAGGTATGAGTCCCTTGAAGGTGCTCGTGTGTAACAAGACAGTTTACGGGGTAGATCTTCTCTAGACACTGGAAATAATTAGTTAATGAATGATCCAGACTAGAACTACATATAATACTGGAAAGAGACTTTAACTCAGGATTTTACAAGATAACTGTTTTAGTCTGTTCAGACTGCTATAGCAAAAATACCATTGGACTTCCCTGGTGGTCCAGTGGTTAAGACTCCGTGCTTCCACTGCAGGGGGCATGGGTTTTTTTGTTTGTTTGTTTTATATTCATAGAAGCTTTGTTCAGGATGCCCCAAAGTAGGAACAACACAAATGTCCATCAACAGATTAATGGATAAACAAATTGAGATATATCCAAAGAATGGAATACTACTCAGCAAAAAAAAAAAAAAAAGACACATTACTGATACCTGTAACAACATGGATGAATCTCAAAAACATGCCAGTGAAAAAAACCAGACATAGGGCTTCCCTGGTGGCGCAGTGGTTGAGAGTCCGCCTGCTGATGCAGGGGACACAGGTTCGTGCCCCGGTCCGGGAGGATCCCAAATGCTGCGGAGCGGCTGGGCCGGTGAGCCATGGCCTCTGAGTCTGCACATCCGGAGCCTGTGCTCCGCAACGGGAGAGGCCACAACAACGAGAGTAAAGCATTCCAATTCACAAAGATTTTACACCTGTGTAAGCCTCACATTAATATTTTGTCACCAAAGCCAAGCAAGTCATTTGGCTTTCCATTGTTCTATAGATGTCCAGAAAATTGAAAATTTATAAAAACCAGCCATAGAATAGAACTCCAAAACTCATGTTATTGTTATATGGTTAGTCATTTTTGGAACTTGGATTGTTAAATGAAAAATCTATTTCTACTAGTATAATATATTGATGTTTGTCTTGCCAATATAATTTAAGATGCAGCTTACTTGATAACAACTGAAATGTGTTCTTACACATTTTATAATAAAACACACTTGTGAATAAAGAGGAAATATCAAAGTCATTATATAACTACCTCAACAGAATTATTATGTTATGTTAGGAAACCATCTGATAAAAACTTTTAATGACACCAAACCTGGGTAACCTTTTAAACACATTAGAGTTAGTAGTTATATTTCCTCATGAACATTTCTTTATGTTTTACTGTGAGCTATTCTCAGAAGAACACATTTTAAAAAAATTTTTTAATTTTATGTTATTTATTTTTTTATACAGCAGGTTCTTATTAGTCATCAGTTTTATACACATAAGTGTATACATGTCAACCCCAGTCACCCAATTCATCCCCCCCCCACTGCTTTCCCCCCTTGGTGTCCATACGTTTGTTCTCTACGTCTGTGTCTCAATTTCTGCCCTTTGCAAACTGGTTCATCTGTACCATCTTTCTAGGTTTCACATATATGCGTTAATATACGATATTTGTTTTTCTCTTTCTGACTTACTTCACTCTGTATGACAGGCTCTAGATCCATCCACATCTCAACAAATGACCCAATTTCATTCCTTTTTATGGATGAGAAATATTCCATTGTATATATGTATGAAAACTTCTCTATCCATTCGTTTGTCCCTGGGCATTTAGGTTGCTTCCATGATCTGGCTATTGTAAATAGTGCTGCAATGAACACTGGGGTGCATGTGTCTTTTTAAAATTTTTGAATTTTATTTTACTTATTTTTTTATACAGCGGGTTCTTATTAGTTATCCATTTTATACATATTAGTGTATATATGTCAATCCCAATCTCCCAATTCATCCCACCACTACCACCACTGCCCCACCCCCTGTTTTCCCCCCTTGGTGTCCATATGTTTGTTCTCCACATCTGTGTCTCAATTTCTGCCCTGAAAACCAGTTCATCTGTACCATTTTTCTAGGTTCCACCTATATACATTAATATACGATATTTGTTTTTCTTTTCTGACTTACTTCACTCTGTATGACAGTCTCTAGATTCATCCATGTCTCTACAAATGACCCAATTTCGTTCCTTTTTATGGCTGAGTAATATTCCATTGTATATATGTACCACAACTTCTTTATCCATTCATCTGTCGATGGGCATTTAGGTTGCTTCCATGACCTGGCTATTGTAAATAGTGCTGCAATGAACATATTTAGGTTTAAGGTTAGATTGTTTATGAGATTTTTCTTGTTTCTTGAGGTAGGCTTGTATAGCTCTAAATTTCCCTCTTTGAACTGATTTTGCTGCATCCCATAGGTTTTAGATCGTCGTGTATTCATTGTCATTTGACTCTAGGTATTTTTTGATTGCCTCTTTTGTTTCTTCAGTGATCTCTTTGTTATTTAGTAACATATTGTTTAGCCTCTATGTGTTTGTGTTTTTTACGTTTTTCCCCCTGTAATTCATTTCTAATCGCATAGCATTGTGGTTATAAAAGATGTTTGATATGATTTCAATTTTCTTAAATTTACTGAGGCTTGTTTTGTGACCCAAGATGTGATCTATCCTGGAGATGTCCTTTCTCTCTCTCTTCTCCTTCTGGGACCCCTACAATGCAAATGTTGTTGCGTTTAATGTTGCTCCTGAGGTCTCTTATGCTGTCTTCATTTCTTTTCATTCTTTTTTCTTTATCCTGTTCTGCACCAGTGAATTTCACCATTCTGTCTTCCAGGTCAGTTATCCGTTCTTCTGCCTCAGTTATTCTGCTATTGATTCCTTCTAGTGTAGTTTTCATTTCAGTTATTGTATTGTTCATCTCTGTTTGTTTGTTCTTTAATTCTTCTATGTGTTTGTCAAACATTTCTTGCATCTTCTGGATCTTTGCCTTCATTCATTTGCTGAGGTCCTGGATTATCTTCACTATCATTATTCTGAATTCTTTTTCTGGAAGGTTTCCTATCTCCACTTCATTTAGTTGTTTTTCTGGGGTTTTATCTTGTTCCTTCATCTGGTACATAGCCCTCTGCCTTTTCATCTTGTCTGTGTTTCTGTGAATGTGGTTTTTGTTCCATAGGATCCAGGATCGTACTTCTTCTTGCTTTTGCTGTCTGCCCTCTGTTTGATGAGGCTATCTAAGAGGCTTGTGTAAGTTTCCTGATGGGAGGGACTGGTAGTGGGTAGAGCTGACTGTTGCTCTGGTAGGCAGAGCTCAGTAAAACTTTAATCCACTTGACTGCTGATGGGTGGGGCTGGGTTCCCTCCCTGTTGTTTGTTTGGCCTGAGGCAACCCAACACTGGAGTCTACCTGGGCTCTTTGTTGGGACTAATGACAGACTCTGGGAGGGCTCACACCAAGTACTTCCCAGAACTTCTGCTGCCAGTGTCCTTGTCCCCACCATGAGCAACAGCCACTCCTGCCTCTGCAGGAGACCCTCCAACACTAGCAGGTAGGTCTGGTTCAGTCTCCCCTGTGGTCACTGCTCCTTCCCCTGGGTCCTGATGCGTACACGACTTTGTGTGTGCCCTCCAAGAGTGGAGTCTCTCTTTCCCACAGTCCTGTTGAAGTCCTGCAATCAAATCTCACTAGGCTTCAAAGTCTGATTCTCTAGGAATTCCTCCTCCCATTGCCGGACCCCCAGGTTGGGAAGCCTGACGTGGGGCTCAGAACCTTCACTCCAGTGGGTGGACTTCTGTGGTATAAGTGTTCTCCAGTCTGTGAATCACCCACCCAGCAGTTATGGGAGTTGATTTTACTGTGATTGCGCCCCTCCTGCCATCTCATTGTGGCTTCTCCTTTGTCTTTGGATGTGGGGTATCTTTTTTTGTTGAGTTCCAGTATCTTCCTGTCGATCATTGTCCAGCAGCTAGTTGTGATTCTGGTGTTCTAACAAGAGGGAGTGAGAACACGTCCTTCTGTTTCACCATCTTGGTTCCTCCCTGTTTGGGGGCGGGTGGTGCATGGGTTTGATCCCTTTCCAGGAAGTTCCACATGCTGTGTGGTGCAGCGAAACAAAGAAAAAACAAAGAAAGAAATGAAAAACCAAAAAAAAAGAAAAATACACCCTAAACTGGGTGGCTTAAACAATCAACATTTATTTCTCACTGTTCTGGAATCTGGGAAGTCCAAGATCAAGGTACCAGCAGATTGGATGTCTGGTAGGGACAAGCTTCCTGATTCATAGGGAACTATCTTTTCTCTGTGTTCTCCATGGCAAAAATGATAAGAGAGCTCTCTGGAGTCTCTTTTGAGGGCACCAATCCCAGTTTTGTGAGCCCCACCCTCATGATCTAATCACCTCCCAAAGGCCCCACCTCCTAATATCATCACATTGTGGGTTAGATCTTCAACATATGAATTTTGGGAGGATACAAACATTCAGTCCATAACAATGACTAAAGGATTTATCAATAATTACTCTATCTTTGGCTATGATATAGGGAGAGAATTATGTCCAATTTACTCAGAATACAAAACAAGTAGGAGAGTATGGTATAAGTTTTCTATCCTGCGCACTAAGGATCTGCCACAGCAAATCATTTGTGGAAGAAGGAAAGTTATAAAATTATCTTTCTCTCTCTCTTTTTTAAGGAAACTGGGGAAAATCCTTAGTCCAGTGCAGCTAGGAGGATGGGTTTCTGTTCATAGATTTTATGGTCTGGTATTCTCTTCTGCTGTTCTTGTGTTTTGATTATGCCCATGTTCCAGGCTGTTGTCTGCTGGGACATTCATTTCCCAATTGCAGGAAGTTCTCTATCCCTACCAATTCAAAGCTCATTCCCTCCACAGTGTTTCCTCTTTCGTGATGTATGCTCTGTGAAATGCCTGCTGCTGATTCTTCATTACCCCAGAATAGGCTTTGCTTTCCTTTCTCCTTGTTCTCTTCAAGTACTCCCCCTACTGCTCAGTGCTAGCTATCTACAGTAAGTCCCCTACATAGGAATGAGTTCTGTTCCAAGAACATGTTCCTAAGTCCAATTTGTTCGTAAGTCCAATACAGTTAGCCTAGGTACCCAACCAACACAATCGGTTATATAGTACTGTACTATAATAGTACAATCGGTTATATAGTACTGTACTATAATAGTTTATAATACATTCACATCTTTGAAAGTTTGCAACTTGAAGGTTTGTATGTAGGGGACTTACTGTGCCTTCTTCTGGGGTTGCTTGTCATGAAGGGGTTAATCCTCCTTGTGTTTGGGATAGGGATTCAGAGTGACTTCCAGACCAGAAGTGGGATTTTAAAAAAATGTTCTCTGCTAGGCAGAGGAGATCATGGCACTTCTTGGGGGGTGTAGGTGTCGGGGGAGCACTGGTATGCAAGGCCCAGATCTCTCTTCAGGAAAGACTTATTCCCCCTTAGGAAAGATTAAGTCTCTTTAGGACTTATTCTCCTAGCTGCTAGGAGTGCTGCTGGAAGAATGCTCTCTGGGTCAGCCCCCTTGGGTCTCAGCTGAAGAGAGCCCCTTGCCTGAGGTCATGCTCCCTGCTGGTGGCCTACATCCAGTGGCTGATGGACTAAAGATATAAAGGTTTGGCCCTTTTACCTTGTCAAGTCACCTCTGAAGGCTTATCGCATTTTCAGAACTCCCCACAGGATTAGCTCAGGCTTTATTTGGGACTGAATTACAATTGGACTTCTCTCTCTGCCCCACTGGCTTCCTTCCCTTCCCTTGCAACATGCTAATCTCCATCTTAGAGTTGGCTCCTCAGAGAACTCAGCATTGCATTGTGATGTTCTATATCTTCCCTGATCTTACTTTTCAACCATTTGTCAGCAAGCCTGACATGTTCTTTCATTCTTATCTTTTTCTGAATTTTCCCCAAGAGAGCCCTGGAAAATGGAGTATCTGAGCAAATAATCAAGAAAGAGATACAAGCATAAGGGAAAATAGGCAAAGCTCAGTATGGGAGCTGGAGATTGAGCCCTGGGAAGTAATCTCAGCCAGAAGGCAGAAGTCTATCCACTAGAACTGGGGTAAAAGTGAGGGTTGAAATAGCAATAGCTTTAGTATTGAGTGTGGAGCTTGTTCAATAAACATCCTCTGGCTGGGGTCAGGATTCATCTCAGATATGGGGAGTAGAAGGATATAAAGGTGGGATAGGAGAAGAAAGGATATTTGGAGCCTAGAATCAGGTCAGTAGGTTAGATATAGAGACAAGAAATTAGGCAAGTTAGACAACATTTACACACACACACACACACACACACACACACACACACACACACTGCTGCTTTTGGGAAAAGAACTGAGCTTAAGGAGCACTATATATTTTAATTAGCTCCACTTACCAAGGCATTACCCGGCAAAATTAAAGACTAATTTTTTTTGGTCACTCCGTGTGGCTTTGTGGGATCTTAGTTCCCCTGCCTTAGTTCCATGACCAGGGATTGAACCTGGACCACTGCTGTGAAAGTGCTGAATCCTAACCACTGGACCACCAGGGAATTCCCTCAAAGAATAGTTTTCTTATTTAAAATTCTCCAATAGATTCCTTGCATTCATTTTCCATAACATACATTATATATGGGTAACAAATCTCTAGGAAACTCAATGAAAACATGAAATATAAATAGGACATCTATATTTATGAGCACAGGAAGGAAGTGTCAGCCAACACTTGACAGGAAACAAGAAAAGAGATGTTACGGTCCAGAAAAGGAGCATCTAGACCAGTCTGGTGACTTTGCTTAGTTTCTTCAGGATTGGAGAATTTGCATTTTGAACAAGTCCAGCAGATGGTGCTGTGCCAGTAGGGAGCAGAAAAATCATTTCGTTTCCTAAGATGCAATCTATCCTGTTTACAATTTTGAACTGACAAGATTTTTGCCATAGTAAAATTCCAATCCTATGTCTTCAGCTGTTAATATGTATACAGAAGCTTGTGTTTATAGCAAATCCTAATCTTGGTTTCATCAATGGTTGCCTACCTGGGTCATTCTTACTTCATATAGTGGGTTTTTATCTACAAGGCCCCTGATTTCCTCTTGCTATTTCCTCCTGAGATAAAAGGCTCTTCAGTCAGTGTTGCAGTAATTGCTATCACCATCACTTGCTCTGTCCTGTGTGCTTGCAAAGTAGCACACCAAAAATTATCTCCAGAAATGCCACTGTTAATGCTTTGTCTGCCTGTGTAAATATACTAAGCTATGTTTATATACTTCATTATAAAATGTAGTAATATGAATAATGTTATACAGGGAGGAAATAAGTTAGTAAATCACTAAAAGACCACTGTCTTAGTCTACTAGCGTTGCCATAACAAAATACCATAGACTGGGTGGCTTTAACAATAGGCTTTTTTTTTCTTACAGTTCTGGATGTTGGAAAGTTCCAGATCAAGGTCCAGCCTTTATTCCTGGCTTGCAGATAGCTGCCTTCTCACTGTGTCCTCACATGGAGGAGAGAAGAAATCTTTCTCTCTCTTCCTTTTCTTATAAGACCACCTATCCTATCAGATTAGGGTCCCACCTTTATGACCTCACTTAACCTTTATTGTCTCCTAAAGGCTCTATCTCCAAATATATTCACCTTGGGGATTAGGGCTTCAACATATAAATTTTGGGGTATACAATTCAGTCCATAGCAATCACTAAATACAAAAGGACTAAATACCAAGATGTGTCAGTAATGGCAAAATGCAGGTACTGTCATGTATTTTTCATCAGATGGAATACCCATTTTCTTTTAGTCTAAACCTAACCTGTTAAAACAAACATGCAAACAAAACTTTCTGTTTCTTTCTAGAATGACTGAAGATTTTCAGCCACTAAGTAGTTTCCTTTTTTGTTTGTTTTCCAACTTTAAAAAATTTTCAAACCTGAAGAAAAGTTGAAATAATAATATACCCATATATAGGCTTGCCTTTTTGCCACATTCTCTTACATTCCAATCATAACCTCTTAGCTTGGACTGTAACTTAAAGGACATTTGAGTCAACTCTCACCTCATACACAATTCAGTCCAAAGGGCCATCCAGCCTCTACTTTTAGATCTCTGGTGATGGGTAACTCGACTACCTTTAAGCCAGCCCCATCTGTTTTTAGAGGCCTCCTGTTGTCAATAAGTTTGTGCTTAGAATAAACTGAAACCTGGCCCTCCATAACTTCCCTCAGCTGGGCTTTATATAACCCTCTAGCCAGACAAACTAACTCTAGTTCCTTTCTCACATCACAGCTTTAAAGCATTTGAAGGCAGTGCTCATGTCCTCTTCCTTACTCTGAGGGAAGAAGGACTTACCAGCCCTGATTCCTTCATCCATGTTTCATTTAGAGTGGTAAAGAGTCCTTACTTGCTTGGGTAGTAGGTTCATATATTTACAAAGTGTCACTCAAAGTTGACAGGACAATGAGGCTTCTTTATTTCTCTAATGGATGTAATTTTCCTCACTGACCATGCCGGGTGACTCAGTCTCTTTGGAGTGTATGGACATTGGGAGTCCCCAAGACCACCCTCAGGTTCAATAATTCACTAGAAGATTTGCAGAACTCACTGAACATTGTTATACTCATGATTGTGGTTTATTACAGCAAAAGTTTACAGATTGAAATTGGCCAAGGGAAGCCATGCCTGGGGCAGAGTCCAGGAGAGTTCCAAACAAACCTTCCAGTTGTGCTCTCCCAGTGGAGTCTCTGACAGTGCTCACTCCTCCCAGCAATGATGTGTAACAATCCACACAGAGTGTTGCCAGCCAAGAAAGCTCACTTGAGCCACAGTAACCAGAGTTTTTATTGGTGCTCAGTTGCATAGATATGTTGACCATCTGTGTCTTATTTTCCAGCGTCTCCAGAGGTTGAGCTGTTGAGGTGGCCCAAGGCCCCCAACCATAAATCACGTTGTTAGTATAGACTATCTTGTGTGCCTTAAGGCTCCCAGGTAAGCAAAGACACTCTTATCAGGCAGGACATTCCAAGGACTTAGATATTACCTCTCAGAGTAAAGGCCAGACTTCTCTTTGGGCAAAATTATTTTCCAAAGAGGGTAGATGAGCTATTTTTTTCAGTTTCCTGCCTGTTCATTTCCCACTTCTCTGTCAGCATGGTGTCTGGGCATCTGCACCCCACTGTGACAGGAGAGATGGGCCTTGATCCAAGTACAGGTCCTTTCCTGACCTGTGCCTCTGCTGCAGGGTAGCTGATCTAGTTAGGTTTCTGGAGCCTTGGAATGGTGATTCCCCAAGTGCAATGTTATTCTTTGGCTTAGTTAGACCCACCCTACCCTATATCTGCCATGATTACAGACCCCACCAAGTATCAGTCAGGTCTCCTCTCTGGCCCTTGGCTGAGAGGCTCTGCCCTCCATCCTCAGTGTTAGGGTTACGTCACACCTAACCACCGAGACCCTACCACAGCAGGTCCCAAGGCTGCCAATTCTGTTACTTACCTTGTCTCCCACAGGGGATTGGGGGGAATTACTGGAACTCTTCCATGACCCTGAAGAGTCAAGGCAGGCATGGGAAAGGCACACAGGCCCTCTCTCTGCTGAACTGTACCTCCTCGCCATCTTCATTGTACGATGGTAGTCCCAGGATGGTAAGGCCATTCTGCACAGCATTCTCCTCTCAGAGTTCTAAACAGACTGTGGTACCCTCTGCTTCTGTGCCTGGTTCTCCCTCAATTTCTGTTCCATTTCTCCTTCTACCCTCTTTCAGACTGTGACCTGGAGGGGACATACTTGATTGTCCCTCTTCCTTCTGGTATTTTTCCCACAACCCATCAGGCTAGAAGGAAGGAATTAATTCACATCATGTTTTCCTCTATCCTGATGAAGGATTTCCTCAGGCTATACTAGCTGAATGGCTGTAGGGAACCAGATTTATAAAGGAAGGGAAAGAAAAATATTTTCACAATATTACCTCAGTTATACTTGTATAAAGAGTTTGGCAGCAATGAGGGCCTGGAGTCACTGAAAATAGGCAAACCTCTTTCTCTCCCATTTTCCTTTCCCTTTTTCCCATCTTCTTTATTGCCCGAAGAGATCACAAATAGCTTAACAACTGCAAGGTCATGGTTTTGGAATGGGAGGCAGTTCATGATTCATTGGAATGTCACTTTCCATGGTAATGATAGTAGCTTCCATTTATTTGAATACTATATACCAAGTATTGTACAGACTTCACTTAATTCTCCCCAAAGTGCTATCATTATACTCATTTTACAGATAAGAAAATGGAGTCTCAGAGAAGTTAAATAATTTGCCCAACGTCTTATAGCTAGTGAGTGGTGTCACTAAAGTTTAAACCTAGCATCATCTGACTACAGAGACTGTGCACTAATTAACCACCACTCTGAACTGCCTTTTGATGAGGATTTCACATTTCTGCTTTCCTTGTTATTGCCATATGAGGGCCTTCGGTAAAGTGCAATTGCACTCACAGTTTTGCAAGCTTCCCAGGATCCCTTGGTGATAGAGTGGTAACTGTGGCATTTAAAATCTGGTCTGGTGTTGGCAAGCACCCTGAAAATGATGCTGGGATTACTGAGGGAATCTGCCACTTGGGATTCTACCTTTCTAATCACTTCTTAAGGGAACTTGTAATGAATCTAATTGGAAGCATCTACTTGATTCCCTACAGGATTATGTCACATAAACCAGTAGCAGAAAAGATATTAATATCAATAAATGAGAAGGAGAGAGAGGAGAAAGTTGAAAACATAGAGCTAAGGGCAGGAAGGCAGGCAGGACACTGACTCTAGCTCAGGAGGGAAACCTGAGCACTTTTTGATTACTGCTATATGCGCAAAAGAAATTTATGATTTGGGTATGGGACCTTTGGGTACATATTTTCCTTTTGACATTTGATAAGCTAAGCTATGGGAATTTCTGTGAGTGTTGATTAAAAATGTGCAGTGGTTGTCTGTTCATAGGGCAGCCCTGCCGGAGTACTTCAGGCCGTGCAGAGAATCTAGGCTATGTGACTGTGATCAAGATTGTCCTGAGGCCTCTATTCAGTTATTCATTTACCCATTAAAGAGTTGAGCTGGGCTTGAAGGATGGGTAGGATTTTGATGGCTGGAAATGATGCGGCTGGACATTATAGGGAGAGTCAATAGTAAGCAGAGACCGAAAGATGGGAAAATATGGCATGTGTTTGGGGCACGGGGAGTTTTTCCTTCAGTCAGAATTTCAGATGGAGAAGAGAAAGAAAGAGATAAACCCAGAATAGTGGAACAGGATCAAAATGTGTAAAACGATGACTGTGAGGGCGCCAGGAATAGTTCTCAGCGTGAACCTCTGGTAGCACTGGGAAAGTCTAGGAGTAGGAAAAGCAGTGTGTTTCTGAGCTTGGGTGGGACAGAAAGGAGAACTTCTATATTTGCTCCTTCACTGGCTACCGTAACAGGATGATCCTTCAGTCAACTCCTGCCTCATGGTTGTCCCACCATGTGTTTTGCCAGTTCCTCCTCTTGGTGAGCCTCAACCATCCACCAGAGTTGTGTCTTTTGTCTTCCTCTCCACTCTTCTGTCCCCTCCCTTTTCATTATGTATCTTGACAATGTCTTTTAATCCTTTGGTTTCAAGTAACATTTCTGGGGAGATGGCCCTCAACATTCTCTAACAAAGAGTAATGTTGTCAGGATGGTGGTAGCAGTGGTCAGATTGCAGAGTTAAGAGAGCGACTCAGAAGTCGGGGCAGTACTGTCAGTGAAGGTAGAAGAGAAAAATGTAAGTCACCCAATATCTTGGGGTTAGCAGTGTAGAAGGAAGTGAAGTGGAGTCTGGAGGAGGGAGTGAAGCTATAGGGTGCTATAAGGAGGTAATTTGTGTGCAAAGTAAGGGAGAAGGAAGCAAGAGTTGAAATTTATTAAATGATCAGGTTAAAAAGATAGTCTTGTCTAAGTAGATTGACACTACTCAAAATTCACTTCTTTAATATCTCCTCAGGTTAAAAGGTCTCTGCCTCTGAGGAAATATCTCCTCAATTCTTTCCAACATGTCATCTCTTAAAGCAAAAACAACAAAAACCTAAAATCCATTTTGTCATACACTTAATAAGTCAATCATCTAGATGTTCAGTCTGTGTGAAATCAAATGTGCAGATGGACTGAATTGATAAATGAACTCTTCCAGCCCATCAGTGTCTAATTTGTGTCCTATCATCTCCATGGAATCATCACCACTTCTGTGAATTCATAATACTTGCTGCTTCTCAGAGCTCCGAGATCTCTTTTTTTTTTGAGTCATGAAATCTAAGTGGTAGCCTGAGGAGCACCTTTAAATCCACACACACACACACACACACACACACACGCACACGCACACGCACATACACACACACCCACGCACACACGCACCCACACCCACCCAACCCCTCCACACACATGCACACCACACACCCACACACAGGCACAGACCCACACACGCACACGCACATACACACACACCACAGACGTGCACACACACCCACGCACACCCACCCACACGCGCACATGCACACACACACACACATTCTAAATTTGTTTTTCCTCCTTTTGGCACAACAAGGCATTTGTAAAGGAATTCTTTATTTCTCTTTAAGATGTAAGTATATGTAATGGGTATTTTTTTCCCCAGGCAACAGTGGCTGGGAGTACAAAAAAATCTACTGATTCAATATTATTCTAACTCATTTCCTTCAGGGTATGACTGTTCCTTTTTAACAACCACCACCATTACTATTAATAGAAGATTAATGAAGAAAGTCTTAAAATGCAAATATCCTTGGGAGGGCTTTTATTAAAAATGAACATTCCTATTAAGGAACAAATAAACAATACAGATTAGATTTCTTTTTAAATGTAAGATTTGAGAACAGAGGCTAGTAGTTCTGGAAAGGAGAGGAGAAGCAGAAAGAAAAGCTTAAATCAACTGATTATGCTCCCAGAAGGGTAGGGAAACTACAAACCAATCTCGGTTTACTTCCCAGTTTTGCTTAGGGCCATCCATATTAAAGGTAAACGTTAAAATTGAGTGCATTTCTATCTCTGTTTTCCTTTCTTTAAATTTGAAACCCAAGTTATCAGATATCTTCACTAAATGTGATGCTCTTTGTTTTCACTGCTGTAACACAGACAGAGCTATATTTATGGTCTGCCAGTGGATTGGAATATATTGAGTTTAAAATGATTTTCAGAGATATTATAAAATGTGTTGACTGCTTTGAAAAAAACCAAAGCAGCTCTGAACAAAGCCCATGGAAAACTGCTTTATAGTATTTTTAAAAATTCATTTGCTTACAAAGAAATGTTTCTTTTTAAAATTGGAAACTGTATCATATAATCATATATTCAGTGCTATGCACAGCTAGTTGTTCCTAAAAATAGTGAACTGTTAGCAAATTCATTAGTTAGGGTCATGTTAGTACTATCTGTTTGTTTAAAATGAGACATCTATTCATTACTGCCCATTTCATACAATAGACAGTTCTTTTAATTGCACAAGCATGCAGTAAATTGTAGTCTTGAAATTCCCTACTAGAGGTCTAATTTAGGTCAATGCTGAGATTATTGTGCTTCACAACTTAGCCACAGCAGAATCCCGATGAATTTGTAACAGACTCCATACACAGGGAACACTACCTCAGATGACAGGGCTTAAAATGACCAGTACTTTTAGGCAACCAGTGTCTTTCATAAACCCTAGGTGAAGAGTGATAGCTAATAGAACTGAAGCAATGAGGCTCAGAAGTTTAAAGAAATGTTTTGGTTGATCAGTTTCCATACTAACCAACATCTAAGCACCTGCTATTCTGATTCTTGTGGGGCATCTCTTACAGTAAAGCCACTTATTTAAATCCTGCTTCTAGACCTTGTCTACAAATATTTTAAAGCTGATGCCTAAATTCCTCTTCCAAGTTTTGATTTTATTGGTCTGGGGTGCAGCCAGGACCTCAAGATTTTTACAAGCTTCCAAACGATTGAAAAAAGCAGCCAAGGATGTGAATTTTAAAGATTTACAGTTCTACAGATTTGGCGGCAACCCCACATAGGCTGATCATTTCCTTTTATGCCTAGTAATTCCATTGCGGGTAGCCAGTGTATGATGATGTCTCTCTAGAAAATAAATATCCAAATCTGGTCCTCTCTTGGACTCTCCGAAAGTTGAGAGTGGGCCCTTGGCATGAATACTTCTGACATCTCCCCAAGTGGTTCTTATGTACAGCCAGCATTGCAAATTTCTGTTTGTAGTTTTCTAGAACCAGCCATGTGACACTCCTTCAATGTAGACAATGGAAGAAGCTACGAGTGATTTTTTAAAATAAATTTATTTATGTTATGTTATTTTTAAATTTTTGGCTGCATTGGGTCTTTGTTGCTGTGTGCAGGCTTTCTCGGGTTGTGGTTAGTGGGGGCTACTCTTCGTTGCAGTGCATGGGCCCATGCTTCTCATTGCAGTGGCTTCTCTTGTCACGGAGCATGGGCTCTAGGCACGCGGGCTTCAGTAGTTGTGGCACGCGGGCTCTAGAGCACAGGCTCAGTAATTGTGGCGCATGGGCTTAGTTGCTCCGTAGCATGTGGGATCTTCCCGGACCACGACTTGAACCCGTGTCCCCTGCATTGGCAGGTGGATTCTTTACCACTGCGCCACCAGGGAAGTCCCTACATGTGATTTAAAAAAAAAATTTTTTTATTTGGTTGCACTGGGTCTTAGTTGTGGCTCGCCAGCTCCTTAGTTGCGGCATGTGTGCTCCTTAGTTGCAGCATGCAGGCTCCTTAGTTGTGGCAAGTGAACTCTTAGTTGCGGCATGCATGTCGGATCTAGTTCCCTGACCAGGAATCGAACCCGGGCCCCCCAGCATTGGGATTGCGGAGTCTTAACCACTGCACCACCAGGGGAGTCCCCATGTGATTATTCATTAGAGCATTTTTATTTAAAAATATATTTTTGTTGAATAACAATTTGATTATTATTTATGTTACACATATAATAGGTTATGATTAGAATAGGCTTCTTGCTCTAACTTAATAGTACCTGAGAGGTAAATCCTAGTACCTGGGCAAACTGTACCAAGGTAAAGGAAAGTGGCATCATGAATACATTTTAATTTAACAGTTTTCTTACCTAAACACGAATATCTGTCACCCAGTTGCCAAAACTAGAATTTTTTTCATGGCTGTAGGGTGTCTGCTACTTACTGTAGGTTACTTCAGACTGCTCACCTGAGGGAAAGTGTTATTTCTCTTGTTAAAATCCACCCCTTGTTAACACTGAGAAGTTCCTGCTTGGTGGTTCCCCTGCTGGAAAAGTTTTTATATTCTCTCAAGTGAGCCACACCTTGTCTGCTCTTCTGTACCTCTGGTCCTGAATATTCTTACTGCAGTGGGGCAGGACCCTAATATTTTCACTGTTCCCCCATCTGCATCAGGAGTTCTCTTTCAGTTAACACCCTTGTGATTTGTGGCACAATTTCATTCATAGCTGTCCTTTGGTTAAATAAAGGTTAATATTCCTTTTTAAAAAAAGGTTATTGAAGTATGGTTGGTTTGTAATGTATTAATTTCTGCTCTGGAGAGAAGTGATTCAGTTATACATATATGTACATTTTTATAAAATATTCTTTTCCATTATGGTATATCATAGGATATTAAATATAGTTCCCTGTGCTATACAGTAGGACCTTGTTGTTTATCCATCTTACATATAACAGTCTGCATCTGCTAACCCCAAACTCCCAATCCTTCCCTCCCCCGGCCCCCTCCCCCTTGGCAACCACAAATCTGTTCTCTATGTCTGTGAGTCTCTTTCTGCTTCATAGATATGTTCATTTGTGTTGTACTTAGATTCCACATATAGGTGATATCATATGGTATTTGTCTTTCTCTTTCTGACTTACTTCACTTAGTATGATAATCTCTATGTCCATCCATGTTGCTACAAATGGCATTATTTCATTCTTTTTTTATGGCTGAGTAATATTCCATTGTATATATGTACCACATCTTCTTTATCCATTCATCTGTCAATGGGCACAAAATAATTATTCTTTATTTAAGGATTTTAGACTATCCTCATTCCTAAATAAATTCACAGATGCTTCTCATACAGATGTTTGGCAAACCACACTTTGAAAAATATTGATTACTCAAAAGGTTGCTCATTGCTAAGGATAAGAACATTTTTGGTTATTGGCAACAGTTTTGGGCAAAGAACCTTTGTGCATAATATTTACTGTTTCATGAATAAATATCAGATATTTAAGGCCAATAGTTTTCCCCAAGATCATAAAATTTCCCCTTCCTTCCTCCATCCCTCCCTCCCTCCCTCCCTTCCTTCCTTCTTTCCCTTTTTTTCCTTCCTTCCTTCCTTGCTTCCCTTTTTTTCATTAGATGGTTTATAAGAGCTTGCTACAATTTGTAACAGATCTAGATGCTGGGGTTCAAAAGTGAATAAGACAGTCTAACCTGACTACAAGGATCATGTCTTCGATTATGTCTAATGAGTAGAGGCTCAATGGATCTTTTTTGTTTTTTTGGCTTCACCACACAACATGCAGGATCTTAGTTCTCCAACCAGG
Organism: Neophocaena asiaeorientalis asiaeorientalis; assembly: GCF_003031525.2. Taxonomy (NCBI): domain Eukaryota; kingdom Metazoa; phylum Chordata; class Mammalia; order Artiodactyla; family Phocoenidae; genus Neophocaena; species Neophocaena asiaeorientalis. The sequence continues at coordinate 1,830,147 of NW_020173201.1, forward strand.
GGTTGAACCTGGGTCCCAGCAGTGAAAACGCCAACTTCTAACCATTGGATCACCAGGGAATTCCCCACAATGGATGTTTTTGAATGAGTGGATGATAAACAGCAAAGCAAGGAAATGAAGTGATGAAAAATGGCCACCTCTAGGTTGAAAGATGTCAAGGCTCAGAAAGACCTCCTGATCTCCTCTTGTGCAAGTGCCTAGAGGCACCTTGACTATGTCCTATGACAGAGGCATTGACATCAGAGTATTAGGAACAGCTGTTTTCATGGGAGATGTTTTCAGAGGCATGAGCAAAGGGCTCCATCTGTGGCCCACTGTTCACTCTAAAGCCCAGTACAATTTTTTAAAATAAGTAAAATTCAGTGATGTGAATCACAGCTATTTAGTCTCAAAGTTAAAGCATTAGAAGGATGGTTATGTTCAAGAAAAGAAAACAATTGGACACTGGACAACTTTGTGATGTTCCTTTTATAAACATATTAGGCAAATAAAGTCTATACTGTGAATCCTTCCCACTGTAGTTGACATCAGCTACAAAGTGGTGGATTAAGTGCCCTTGAATTTGAACAGAATAAGAGCAGATTGACTGCTAAAATGTAGGCCTTTCATAAAATCTTTGGTGCATAGAAATTGTGCCTATCACATTTTACTTTATAGTAAATAATGTATTAGGAACATAAAGTCATCTGTAGATAATAAAACTTCTGTCCAGAGTAACTGTTGCCATGTACAGTCTGTCAGTATTTTCTGTTGATTTGTGTTATTAGCCAAAAGGAAATATATCCTTCTACCTAGTTTCAGTACTTATTAGATAGCCACTATAGTCAAGACTCTATGGTATTGGCAGAGGTATAGACTATAGATTGATGGAACAGAACAGAAAACCCCGAGTTTGGCTCACACAAATACGCACAACTGATGTTTTCACATAGGTGTAAAAGAAATTCAATGGAGTAAAGATTACCTCTTCAACAAATGGTGTTGAGCAATTCGTAGGCAAAAAAGTGAACCTTGACCCAAGACTCACACTTTATACAAAAATTAACTCAAAATGATTCACAGATTTAAATGTAAAACATAAAACTATAAAACTTTTAGTAAAACACATAGGAGAAAACCTTCATGATCTAGGACAAGGCAAAGACTTATTGTACTTGACACCAAAAGCATGATTCATGAAAGGAAAAACATTGGACTTCATCACAATTAGAAAGTTTTGCTCTGCAAGACTCTGTTAAGAGGACGAAAAACAAGTTGCAGAATGGGAAAAGATATTTCCAAAATACATATTCAACAAAAAGGACTAGTATCTGGAATATAAAAATGAACTCTCAAAACCCAATATTAAGATCTAACAACCTAATTAGAAAATAGGCAAAAGACATAAAGAAACTGCACCAAAGAGGATATACGAAAGGCAAGTAAGCACACAAAAGATGTTTGGCTCATTAGCCGTTAAGGAAATGCAAATTAAGACCACACAAGATATTACTACATATCTATCAGAATAGCTTAAATTTAAAAATAGTGACATTCATTCTATTACATACAACATTAACTGTCATCCTCCTGGGCAACAGATGCCCTGCCTGGCCCTGTGCTTTTTTGGGTGTGGGGTGAGAAGATATAAATATGAATAAAAGATACTCCTTTGTTGTCAGAAAAAAAAATAGTGACATTACATGCTGATGAGAATGAGGAGAAACTGGATCACACATTCTTTACTGTTGGGAACGTAAAATGATGCAACTACTCTGGGAACAATTTGATAGTTTATATATGACAGATTCTACATGTTAATATCATACCACCCAGCAATTACACTGTTGAGCTTTTATCTCAGAGAAACGAAGACTTACATTCACACAAAAACCTGTACATAAATGTTTAGCAGCTCTATTTATAACCTCCAAACACTGGAAACAACCTAGATGTCCTTCAATGTATGAACAGTTAAGCAAACTGGTACATTCATGGAACACTGCTACTCAGCAAAAAAGGGAACAGACTCTTTGATATATGCAACAACCTGTATGAATCTCTAGATTATTATGCTGTGAGAAAAAAGGCAATCCCAAAAGGTTAAGTACTATGAGATTCCATTATATAACATTGTTGAAATGACAAGATTATAGAAACGGAGAATATATTAATGATCACCAGGAGTTAAGGAGTTGGAAGGATATGAGGGAACTGGTATGACTATAAAAGGGCATCAAGAGGGATCCTTATGGTGTTGAAAATATTCTGTATCTTGCCTGTATCAATGACAATATCTTGGTTGTGGTATTGCATTATAGTTTTGCAAGATGTTACAATTGGGGAGAACTGGGTAAACGGGACATGGGACCTCTCTGTATTATTTCTTTTTTTTTAATTAATTAATTTTATATTTGGCTGCATTGAGGCTTCGTTGCTGCACACGGGCTTTCTCTAGTTGCAGAGAGCGGGGGCTACTCTTCAATGCGGTGCGCGGGCTTCTCATTGTGGTGGCTTCTCTTGTTGTGGAGCACGAGCTCTAGGAGCAGGGGCTTCAGTAGTTGTGGCACAGGGCTCAGTAGTTGTGGCTCACGGGCTCAAGAGCGCAGGCTCAGTAGTTGTGGAGCACAGGCTTAGTTGCTCTGTGACATGTGGGATCTTCCCGGACCAGGGCTCGAACCTGTGTCCCCTGCATTGGCAGGTGGATTCTTAACCACTGTGCGCCCATGGAAGCCCTCTGTATTATTTCTTATGACTTTGAGTGAATCTATAATTATTTCAAAATAAAGAAAGCTTAATAATAATAATAATACCCAAATCCTACCATATCACCTCTTTTCAGTAACTTCACCATTGTTACAACGTAAAATCAAAATGCTTCAATGGTGCTTGATTAGAACTTGTGTGATCTAGCACAGGGATTCCCAGCCCTAGCAGCCTGTTAGAATTATCCTATGGAGCTTATAAAAAATACTGATAAAAAAAAACGGGGGAGGGGGACTTCCCTGGTGGTCCAGTGGTTAAGACTCCACCTTCCAATGCAGGGGACACCAGTTCCATCCCTGGTTGGGGAACTAAGATCCCACATGCCTCCAGGCAACTAAGCCCTCAAGCTGCAACTACTGAGCCTGCGCTCCACAACTAGAGAGCCGTGTGCCGCAACTACAGAGCCCATGTGCTCTGGGGCCCATGTGCCACAACTAGAGAGAAGCCCATGCACCACAACGAAGAGCCTGAGCACTGCAACGAAAGATCCAGTGTGCTGCAACTAAGACCCGATGCAGCCAAAAATAAATAGATTAAAAAAAATTATTTTTTAATAAAAAAAGAAAATAAAAAATACTGATGCCTGGGTCCTCCTCCAGCTCAATTAGATCAGGATCTTCAGGGGTAAGTAGACACTAATTAGTGCTTTGTTTGATTAAAGTCTGTCTTACCACCAGACCATAGGCTCCGTGAGGGCAGGAACCAGGCTTGTTTTTGCTGTCAATTGTACCTCCAGCTCCTAAATCAGTGTCTGCCACCTAGGAAGTGCTCAGTAAGCATATGTGAAGTAAAATGAAAGAATGAATGAATAGAGGGAAAACATAAGTATCCTCCTCCCCTCTTTATTATTTTTTTAACATCTTTATTGGAGAATAATTGCTTTACAATGGTGTGTTAGTTTCTGCTTTATAACAAAGTGAATCAGTTATACATATACATATGTTCCCATATCTCTTCCCTCTTGCGTCTCCCTCCCTCCCACCCTCCCTATCCCACCCCTCTATGTGGTCACAAAGCACCAAGCTGATCTCCCTGTGCTATGCGGCTGCTTCCCACTAGCTATCTATTTTACGTTTGGTAGTGTATATATGTCCATGCCACTCTCTCGCTTTGTCACAGCTTACCCTTCCCCCTCCCCATATCCTCAAGTCCATTCTCTAGTAGGCTCCTCCCCTCTTTTACTGCCTCTCTAAACCCAGAGAAAGAGAGAAGGAAGGGATAAGGTGCCTTCCGTGGTCGCATCCCCTTTTTTCCAGAGCGTCATTACAAAACTGCAGTACAGATCACAACGTTGCTCCAAGAGAGATCTAGCCCATAAGTACAAAATCTGGTAATGATGACAGTGCCTCCTTCTTCACACTCAATCAACAAATTTAATGAAAGTGAAACAGAAGCTGACAACGGGGCTGAAATGACACATAGTCTTACTCATGCAGAAATAATAGAAAACATTTTAAATGCAGCTAAAAAAAGTTAAAGGCACTGGCAAAGAAATGAGAAAAGATTTTAGGGAAGGAGAAAAGCTGCAGGAAAGGAGGCTCCCAGCCTTACGACCTAGTAAGCACATTTACAAAACGTTTTTCTGGTGTGCTGCTCCTCAAGCCAGGGTGGTTCGCTTAATGTTCATGAGCAAGTGAAGTGACACCAACAGACACCAAATGCAGCAAATTCCAAGGTATTCCTCAGGCTTGTACTGATTTTCTCCTATTGCCCCCACCCCAGCATATATATCAGCATTTGTAGTGAGAGCACAATGATTGTTTTAAACAATTGCCTTGAGGCATTGCAAATTCTGGAATTTTATACAAATCTCGGCACACAAATCTGCAAACACCAGTGTGTGGGAACTATAACTTTATTTTCGATAACTCCATGTAATTTCTGTTTGTATATCACTGTCTTCACCACCACCACCACCACCACTGCTCAATCTCCCTAGCTGATGGGAAACTTACCTTTTTATTTTTGGAAGGGGGAATGTTTTTCAAGAGCTCCCTGGAATTGTCAGGGTCCAGAGTGGTAGAGCATTTTGAGGTTGTGAGTGTATTGGCTCTTGAAGTTCCCTTTCCACGCAGGTAGAAGGGAGCAAGGTCCTTTGTGTCTGGCAGCTCCACTATCTGGACCCGTGCTTTAAGGCTTGCGAATCTTTATTAGGCTGCCTACACTCCCAGCTGCCCAGATGTCTCAGTGGCTCTTCCTTCTCTGATCTTGCTTTTTCCCTGACAGCTGTGCTGGAAAGCTGATATAACACCCTTTTCTCTCTTCTCTTCTCCCTCCATCCAAATAAAATCTCTTTCTAGTTGGGGTGAAAAGAAGCCCCATCCATTTCCCTCTCCATTTCTAAGATGCTAAGACACCTTGTCTCAGTCTTCTGGGGCTCAGACTTCTATAAACAAAAGTCAGGAAGGCTCAGAGTCTCTCTCCTTCCTCACCAGAGGCTGTGAGAGCAGAACTGTATGCTTAAGTGGGGCTTGGGTTGAGGGAAATGGAAAAGAAGGAAAAGGGGACATACAGTGAAAGAACATAATTATCCCAAAATGTTATCTTGGAGCAATAACTAGCATTTATTACATGCTTACACAGTGTTCCAGATGCTGTATTAACTGGTTTATATGGATTATCAAGTAATCCTCATAACCCAGAAACAAGTTGCTATTGCCCACGTTTTACAGGTGAGGAACTGTGTCTCCAGGTATGGTCTCTTGACCAATGTCACACAGCTAGTTAAGTGGCAGGGCCAGAGCTCAAACTCAGCATCTGATTCCAAAGCCCATTGCCTGTGGCCCTGCTCCAATTTCTGGCTTCTGGTTCATGACGTGCATCCCAGAAGGAATTTCTGCTTCAATCTTGCAGTTGCCCCTGAGCGCCGATCCAGCAGACATTAGCTAGAGTACATGCCAATGGCTCCTCTGGGTTCCTTCATTTTTGCCAGTCAGGTTTTCCTGGAAATTTCTCCATTGCTCTTTCCCAGCTCCTAGGTGCCCGCCATGCCCAGCCCTCCAAGGTTACTTGGTGGGTGTTTGAATGGTTAGGCTCAGCACTACTCTGGGAGGGGGCCACCATCCCATTTTGCAACAAGTAATGAAAGTGTGTCCATGTATCTCAAACTTCTATATTAAGAAGCCAGGTAAAGAACTATTCCATTTAATAGTAGAATACGCACCATGCACTGAGTGAGGCAGGGCAGCTCCATAACAGGGAGGGCTTTTAGCTCATAGTGAAGCCTATTATATTCATCTTGAGATGGATGAGGGGCTTAAAATGATTAGCTTGCCACATAGGCAAGCATGTTAAAAAAAAAAACAAACTGTCCTGTTTAACCTTGTTTTAGCCCCAGGAATGATAGAGCACTGTGTAACTACCCCTTTCAGTCTTTACAACTACCACTTTTAGTGTCATTGAGATAGCTTAGCCAAAAACACAGATGGGTCACCAAAGTACCTGTACTGAAAACAGGAAAAATGATTGGGGAGGGGAGGGGGGAGCACACAAAAAAGTGAGGGAATATAAGAAGAGAAAATAATTTAAATAGTTATTATAGAAAGACACATTGAAATTTTTTGAATTTACTGAGTTTTGTTCTTTTAAAGTTCCCCTTCCCATGAAGCCTCCTCTGGTTCAGATGTGATTATTGATTACTGATCCTCTGCCTTTTTTATCTACATGGTGTCTTTCAATCACTTTCAAAACCCTGTGGAGAGATAATATCATCCCTCGTGTAGACATGAAAAAATGTGGCCCCAAGAGGTTAATGAATATTTAGGCAGGTCTTGGGGGCCAGGAAATTATTTTTCTCTCTTTCTCTTATATCATATTGACTCTAGTAGGCCCTTAAAGAGTGGATTTAGAGATTTGAGGAAGAGACCACGTATTAAACACGTTATGCCTGTCCATTTTGCCTTTATGTAAAGTTGACCTGGGACAGGAGTAGGAAGCATTATATTTGCAATGTCAGGAGCCTCTCATCCCTTTGGCATTTGAGAATAAATTCTGTAGAGCAGTGGTAAACACTGAGAGCTTTAAAAAATCTTGATGCCTGAGCTGCACGCTATACCACTTAGATCAGAATCTCTGGGGGGATGGGATCCAGATACCAGTATTTTAAAAACTCTCGAGATATTTCTCCTCTGCATGGACAGTCAAGAACCAGGGCTCTAAAGCCGTGGTTCTCAAATTTGAATGTGCATCAGAATCACCTGGAAGGCTTGTTAAACAGCTGATGGCTGGGACCCACCCCTAGAACTTCTGTCAGTAGGTCCGGGTAGGGTCCAAGGTTGTGCATTTCTAATAAGTTCCCAGGTGATTAGGAAGATGTGCTCTGCGCTTCAGCTCCCCTTCTGCCTGCCTGTGAGGTTACAAAGGGTTTGTGTCTCAGTCTACTCCATGACTTCCCACACGCTGACTCACCAGACAAGAACACTAGAACATCATCATTTGCTGGGTAAATGCTAAGTGGCCTGTCAGCATCAGAAGTATTTTGAAATAAATCACACAATGAATCCCACTAGGCTTTGAGTGGATTCTAAGGAGTTACAGTTTTCAGGAGGAGAATATTTTTCAAAGGAAATTTACCATACTCAAATTTAGTTATGTCCCTCCTTCTACCAGCATTTCTTCTTCTTCTTCTTTTTAAAAAGTCCTTGCAATAACTCCTCTTTATTATTTTTCATGAAGTCAAGTTACAAATTTTATGGAGCCAGAAGTCAAGGAACAGGTATAAATTTTCAGGTCTATCAGGGTAGGGTTGCCAGATTTAGCAAAATAACAAAAACCAAAACCAAAAAATACATAGGACATCCTGTTAAATTTGAATTTCAGATAAATGATGACTAATTTTAAAATATAAGTATGTTTCATGCAATTTTTGACAATCCTGATGAAGGGGCAAATATTAGGATGAGAATGACATATGTGCCTGCTGTGGAGAAAAGGAACATACTCCATCCATTTCTGTTTATGGATACACAGAAATACTTGATCTTGAGCCTTGTCCATCGAGAGCTGAACAATCATTGGCTAAATTAATGCAATATGGATACTTAAGGTATAAGTATAATATATAAAATTGCTGAGTGACTTCAAAGAAGGATATTTGATAACTCAAGATCCCAGGTTTTTTGGATTCTGTTACCCCACTTTTTTTTTTTTAAGATTTAATTTAACTAACAAAATTTTTTTTTTGGCTGCCTTGGGTCTTTGCTGCTGCACGCGGGCTTTCTCCAGTTGTGGTGAGTGGGGCTACTCTTTGTTGCGGTGCACGGGCTTCTCATTGTGGTGGCTTCTCTTTGTTTCGGAGCACGGGCTCTAGGCGCATGGGCTCAGTAATTGTGGCTCACGGGCTCTAGAGCGCAGGCTCAGTAGTTGTGGCGCACAGGCTTAGTTGCTCTGCCGCCTGTGGGATCTTCCCAGACCAGGGCTTGAACCCTTGTCCCCTGCACTGGCAGGCGGATTCTTAGCCACTGTACCACCAGGGAAGCCCGATACCTAATGTTTTCATTCTGTTTACCTCTAATTAATTATAAGACACTTAATAGACATATATTCTGATTAAAGACCTAAATAATTTCCATGAAGCCCATGGAAAGCAAAGGGGGGAGTGGGTTATATTAGTCTCATTTTAAGAGGTGATAATGAAGACTTGCTTGGAGTTACACAATATTTAAGAAGTTAGGAGTAAATCACAACTCTTGACAACGGTGCTGTGTCTGTCAGATAGTGCAGCATCCTGCTGGTGGTATTGATTCATCACACCCCGGTTAGTGCCCAGTCATAAATGTCTAATTTCAAAATCCTCTTTAGATGTACACAGCAGATTGTGAAGGGTGGTTACTAATTAGAGAAGGACAACATAGCAAGGACATTTCCATTCCTAGTGGTTTACCCTTTTTAAACAAAAATGGTGCAATGGAAAAGTAAAAAGAAGACTATACAGTTCAAGAAATGTTTACTATGGGCTACTTGATGCTAAGTCTGTGCTAGGTGCTATGGAAGATGAAAAATAGATATATTGTCAATGTCATTTAATATGTAAGTTGGAACTCAAGACTTACTTGCAGGAAACACACAGAGAACTGTCAAAAAGACATAATGTAACATAAATAAGTGCCAAAATGTGTGTCTAGGAAGTTTCTGTGTCCTGGAAGGCAAAGAAGCTTTTATGAAAACAGGTGGACTTGGGGTTTTGAAATATTAATAGGATTGGTTCTAGTGGACAGTAGGAATCTGGGGAAATAGGCTTCAGCTAGACAATGGGGATAATGAACATGGGTAGGGCCAGTCTTGCTACTTCCTGGAAGAGAAATAAACTTGGGAACTCTCAAGTAGTCATTTCCTGCTTTGTGAACGGAAGGTGTTACCCTGAAACTGGGTTTGCCTCTTGGTGGGCATCGAGCCAAAAGACACAACCAAGCCAAAGAGCATGAGGAGTGATTTATTACTTGCAGCAAGTACGGAGAACACCAAGGATCTTTCCCAAAGCAGTGTCACCATGACAGCAAATTGGGGAAGTTTTAAGCTAAGGGTACATGCATATTCATGAAGGGTCTTGGGTGGTCCACAGAGTCCAAGCTTTAGCTGATTGACGTCATGAAGGTCAGAAAAAGTCAACATCATCATCCCTTAAGGTGCCAGTTGATCTGGTGGTTGAGCGCTTCAGGCTAATTTTTACCATTGAAAGAGAACTGGGAGTCTTTACAAGTGATATATTAGCTTTGCTCCTGTTACTTCTCTTGCCTGATGACACTGGTTTGTTTCTGCATTCTTTTGTTACCTTAAGACAATTAATTACTGATACCTGTTCAAGGGTGAGCATTGTGGCCAGGCTGAGATCACAAAATGGCTTAGGCCAAAAATGGCTTCTCTTATGTCAAGAAAGCCATGCCTGGTTTTCCTTCTCCGGGGAATCCCTACCTTATCTGCTTAAAAAGGTGGAAAAAGCCATAGCGTGAGGGAGAGAGTAAACAGAAGTGCAGAGGAAACAGAGGGAGACCTCCTGGGTTCCTGCCAATACTCCAGTTCCTTGTTCTGATCTCTGCCTTAGCCTCAGCGGCATCCCTGATTTACCCCAGTGTCTTCAAATAAATTCCAGCTTTTTGTTGACCAGGGGGAGAACCTAGGCAGTTACTGAAGCCAGGAAACCTCACCATGGCCCTAGGAACAGGCACAGAGGGTTGAGTGTTACCAGATCCTAGCCCCAGGGCAAATACTTGGAATCAGCCATTGTCTGCAAGCTGGCGCTTCTGATCAACCTTTGTTTGGAAACTGGATTGTGGATTGGCCAGATGAGTTTAAAGGGCTAAGAGGGCTCATAAGGTCTTGTTCCTGCTACTCAGGTTTTGTGGTTCTAGATTCTTCCACTGAGACAAATTGCCATGGACACGCAGAAGTCTCCTTGCTTCTTGAATTACTATTTGACTATTGTTTGGTGAGTGATGGATGCTGCTTACAGGTCAACTATCAACTGGATAAAACCACTACATTTTTGATCAGGTAGGTTAGCTTCTAATGGTAGAAGGAATAGCTGTCTGGCAAGTGAACTGCTTGCCCTTGTATTTGCTCTTAATATTATTTTTAACATATTTTAGTGACAGATTGTGACTTGGAGGTGATTCATTTTTATTTCATAGTTGTCTTGACAACAATGTAACTTATGATATTCTGTGTACTTGAGAATCCTAAAATTTTACAACCAAGCAGTATGATGCTTATTAAAATTTTGATCAGAAAAATACACTGGTAAAATTCTTTAGAGTTGGGTGGATGGAGAAGGACAATTACTTATTTTTCTTAAAAAAATTTTTTTTTTGGTTACAAACAGTAGTGACTTAAGGACCATGACTAAATTGAATATCAAGGAGAGTCAACTATAGTGTTTCTTAAAATCACTTCACCCAGAATTTATTTTTACTGTCTTTCTTTCAATATCATTTTAGATTTTTTTACTGAGTTTATTATAACTCTTTCTCTCTGAATTATTTTATGAAATTGGAAGAAATTGGAGTTTTATATTTCGCTTTTTTCCATGTGTCATATTATATACAGTCGTAAAATTACTCATGGAAAGCAATTTAGAAAGCCTTTTATTATGAAACATTTCAAACATACACAGAATTAGGAAAGAAAAACATGACAACGATCACCCTAGAAAACCGCTTACAATCAAAAACCGCTAATATTTTACAAAATTCAGTTCAGTTTTACATTTGGGGTGTGAGGCATTTTAAAGTACAGACTCCTTGACGCAAGTCTACTCCAGCTTCTTACTTGAACCTCATTTTCTGAAAGTCCAAAGTCTGGCCATTCTGCATAAACAGCACTTCAGAGAAACCAGTCAGCAGTTTTCTGGCGCTGCCTTAGTTTGAAAAACTTTACATCATGAGAAAGCAAGCCTTTTCTTGCACTTCTTAGGTGTAAACTGACGAAAATTCTCAGTAGAGCTACAATGACTCAAAGAGCTTTGCCCTCTGTACACTCAAAATATGTAGTTGAACTGAATTTCAGTTGTTATTTTTAAAGCCGTAAGTGACAAAGGCACTTTCTTAATCTCCCTGAGAAAAGCAGTTTAGTGACATAAGGGTGAAGCAGCCAGAAAAGCCAAAGTGGAGGGTGCGATAAAAAGCCCGCACTGGAGCACACTGTCTTCACTCTCCTTTGGGATAAAATTTCGATGTCTCGTTTATAAAGTGAGCCGCCCTAAGGCTTAGTTGAAATAAGTAAAATGGTCATCAGAATCAGTGGAGGGTTTGAGGTTGCAGGATCCCTCCTCTCCCCCAGTAGTGTTTCCGATTCTGCAGGGCAATTTGCATTTCTAACAAATTCTCGGGTGATGGTGACCCATCTGGCCCTAAGGCCACAGAGACCCCAAGTGGTTCGTGGCAGGACCTCAATAAATGCTATTAACATCACCATCCAAGCTGTCCACCAGCAGGGGCCATGGGATATTACATCTCAGGGAAGAGCCACGGCCTCTGTCCAGATGTTCCTGCCAACACGCCACGCCTCTGCACCGAATAGATTAGAACAGGGAGGAAGTTGGAGCAGCGGTCACTGCCTTACGGAAGGGGACCCCTTTCTCCAACTTCCGCCTCTGGGGAAAAATAGAGGCCATCCGCCCCCGGAATACTGCCCTCTCAATTTCGCAGCCGCTCTTTTTAGCCCGCGCGGGAGCCTGTCCTCTCAGAAACCTGGGGCCAGTGCCGCGATTCCCGCTCTCCCGGGCGGGGCTGAGGCAGGTGCGGAGCATATGGAGTCCGGCGGGTGGGCGTGGCGGGGAGCAGAGCTCTCTGCCCCCATCCCGCCAGCTCTCCGGTCCGTTCCGATCGCCCACGGACCGATGGCCGAGCGGAAGATGGCTGCCCGGAGCGCCACGGACAGTCACGTGCCACGGCGATGCCGCTGCACGCCCCCTCCCCCGCTCGCCGAGTCCCGGACCCAGCGGGACGCGGAGCCCCGGGTTGCCTCTCCGCCACCGGAGTACAGAACGGTACGGACACGAAGGGAGGGCCCCGATGCGGAAAGCCAGTTCTCCCCACGGTCCGCCCCTAACCCGGGCGCTGGGGTAGCGCTCAGGGAGCCGAGAAAAACCTTCCTTCGGGCGACCTGCACCAGGTCGGGCCACTGGGCATGCGCAGTGCTCCGGCCCGGGCACACCAGCTCTCCAGGTTTTTCCCCCAACTCCGCGGGGCCGGCAGGAGGTGGGGTCGGCAGGAGGTGGGGCCGGGAAGGGTCGGGGTGGGGCGGCCCTGTAGCGGCCTGAACCCTCTTGTATGACTGGAGCTACTCGGGCCTTACTCGCCCTGACTCATTGTGTTTGGAGTGAGAGTCTGTGAATAGAGATTTAAAAATGGGCTGTAGAGTCTGCGGTCCGCCCTTTCTATATTTTTTTATTAAATTTTTTTTAAAATTTAAAAATATGATCAATTTCGAGTTAATTCCAAGTGCTGCAATCCTAGGCTCGGTGGGGAAGAGACTCGGGTAGCTAGCAAACTCGTGCCCGCGAGCCGGGTCTCCGGAAGGCCGAGTTTGCGTTCTCTGTTCTGACCAGCTCTAACTCTTCAACTCTCCGGCTCTGCCCCAAATGGTATACTGCCCCCGACCGTAAAATTCGGCTCCCGTCCGGCCTGACTAAACGGCCCCCTAAAAATGTGCAAGCTGGGCCTTTCTCGTCGTTGGGGAACACGTCCGCCTCCCGAGCTTCCAATTACTTGAAAGTAAAACAACAGTGCGCCAAGCCTCGCCAGCTCCTAGGTGCGCAGTCTGGCTCGACTCCCCCCTGGGTCCTGGGATGAGCTCCCCGCAGACCCCGCCCACCCCGCCCGCCCCGCCCTCCTGGCCGCAGCGAACACCCGGAGAAGCGGATTCGCGTCGCGCGGGTAGCTGGGCCGGCTCGTGCAGCGGACTGGGCATGCTCGGCAGCCCGGGAGGCTTGCTGTGGCAAGTCGGAAGCGTTCGCACCAGCTAGGCAGCGGCCGGGCAGCGGCGGCGGCGGCGGCGTCGGCGGGGGCCAGGACGGGAGCGGGAAGGGCCGGCCAGGGAAGGCTGCTCTCCCCTTGCGACCGACGAGCCGGCCTGACAGCGCGTTCCGGGTGCGGAGCCCCAACTCTGCCCTGCCCCGGATTTCATCCTGCAGCGGGGGGCTCGGCGAGCGGAATTCCGGCGGCTGCCGCGACTCCGGTGCAAGTGAGTCGTGGGGCGGCGGGAGAGAGCCGGTCGCCGGGGGCCGATCGGACACCCCCCCCTCCCGGGCCTGGCCTGACGCTGGGAAAGGTGTGCGGGCAGCCCCGGGGCGAGGGGGCGTGAGCGCAGCCAGCGCCTTGCCTCGCGCGTACCTGGCGGGCAGTCACCCCCCTCCGCCACCGCGCCAGGGGAGGAGTGGGCGCGGAGGGGGGCGGTCCCGCGGCCGGGCTCGGGGCTCCGAGCGGGCGGGGAGCCTGCGGGGTTCCCGGACCAAGTTGAGGCAGGGAGAAAGGCGGAGGCGTCAGTGGGCACCTTTTCAGAGGTCTTGCGTGCGGGCTGGAAGGCTGCCTACTGTCGGTTTGGGGCGAGCAGACGGTGGAGGGGCCGAAGAACCGCGAGGCGAGGAGCCTTCGGGCAGTGGCGCGGCGGGGGTCCGGAGACCCGCAGGGTCCGACCCCAAATCACGGCCCTACCCCCACGGCCCCGCTGGCGGCGTGACAGTTGGTACCTCTGGGTCCGATCGCAGCCGGCCAGGCGCCCTGGGTTTCGGGTACCCTCCCCGCCCCGCCTCGATGTCCCCGGACAACATAACAGGTGGGAGCCCTTTCCCTGCGGGGCGAGCCCCCCTCCGCAGGCCACTTAACAGCCTCCAGGTTGCGGGTGGCTCTGACACCCTGCGGGGCTTCCCCCACGGGTGAGCGTGTTTACAGGTAAGGCCTGGAGGAGCCATCAGCGCAGCCTGGAACTGGACATTCTCTCCAGGACGCGGCCCGTCACGTGAGTGAGGGGTCTCCGCGGTTCCGAGACGACGTGTCAAGGGCAGAGCAGCGACAACAGCGGCTGTTTCTCCCACCTTCTTAACCCAGACTCGGGCTTTCTGCTTCTTCTGGTGGACCGGGTAGGGTGTCCTGGTCCAGCTAACGGATTCAGACTGGCGCGTTCTGGTTAAAGCTTGTTTCTGTCTTGGGAGTGTCAAGTAAAAATCCGGATGAGGGTTGCCAGGGCCGGAGGGAGTGAAGAGAACCCATGCAGGTGCTTCTCAGATGTTTCTTTTCACCTTCAGATAGTACCGACTTCAGCAGTACACACTTACGAAACCAAGAGTGAAGGCTGCTTTCTGAAAGGGAAGTTTGTTTTCTATGTTATGGGGCCTGCTTACTATTGTAGCTCCCTTGACATTTACCTTGCTGGACCTTTAGAGCTGTTTGGCCGGGTTATTTTGCTTGCGGACTTGGGGGTGTTTGGGGTTGGCTGCCTGGGTGTGGAAGTGGCAAGTGCCCGTCATGGTGTGCTGTGAACTCCCTACGCTTCCTGGCACTGGGGTTTGCACATTCGGGGGGGGACCGAGTGGACAGAAGGAGAGGAGTGGGACTGGTGACGTAGCGACGCGATGGGAGTTGCCTAGGGCTGCCCAGACATAACGAGGTTGGTTGGCTGTTTTGGCTTGTGCGGAAGGGGAGAGGGCTAGGCGTTTCATTGGTTCGGGGTAGAAGGTGTTCACGGGAGAAGCCTGGCGGGGGATGGGTCCCCGTCTGGTCAGTGCTCCAAGGGAAGCCCAGAGATGTTTGGTGATTCAGCAGGTGGCAGCCTTCCAGCCCTGAAGCCATACCTTGGCCAAGCAAGCCAGCAAGCCAGCGAGCAAGCGGCAGCAGCTTCAGGGGAATCTCCAGGAGACTCTTCTGCCTAGAGCAGCTCACTTTCCTTATCTTGCTTTCTGTTTATGGCAGGAGGCCCTGGTTTTTTGGGTTCCTTCCCTGTCTCTCTTAAACTATCTAGCATGTTTTTGAATCTCTCCAGTTGTCTGACCCGTTGAATAGCAGGAAGTGGCAGCTGCCACCATGCACAGTTTAAGTAATTAATTAATGTGCAGAAAATGATAGCAGTATGTAAAGCAGAGAAAGTCTTTTCCTTCTGTTTCTGCATCAGAGATTAGAAATTTACATTTTTAGTAAAATAGTAAGATGTATTTCTGCAGTTTTTCATTGTTGGTAGTGAGCTACTTCAAACATCAGAAAGCATTAAAAATTAATTCAAGGGATGGATAAATGACATTAAAGGGTCACAGTTATTAAAGCAATGTCTTATTCATTGGAGGATCTCTAGCATCTTGAGCAGTGCCTAACTTGTAGATACTCATTCAGCTGAAATTTAAAGAATTTTTCGTATTAGAAGCTTGTCGGTAAGTTTTGACGTTTAAAGAACTTTGTATGTTTTCATACGTCAAAATTGCCTATGTTGACCTTAGCTTGAAGCCTCAACCTTTTTACTTTTTTCCTGGTTAAGTCCCTTAATTTTCAAATTGTGACAGATCCCGCATGTCAATGGAAAAAACAGAAGCTTGTTTTGCTAACATATCTCATGAAAACCTAGAAGACTCCTACATATAACCATTATACATTTTTTTAAATTAAAAAGTGCTCCGGCTGCATATCAAATACGCTTTTTTTATAAAACTTCATTTTATACAAAACAGTTCAGGAAAACTGTAGCATTCCTAAGTCTTTATCATCCAATGAAAAGTGCTGCCATAGAAGAGACAAAACAGTGTTTTGGGAATAAAAATTCTGGCTTGTTTGCACAGGGGGATAACCTGGCCCGTCTTTGAGGCAGGCCTGAGTGTTTGTCCAGCTCATTCTGCATTTTACCTTTGCTATTCTGTGCCTTCCTCCAGTTGTTAAGCTCTTTCTTCTTCCCCTAAAGACATACTTTCCTGGCATGGGCTCATTTACTTAAAGCTGCTGCATTTTCTCACATAAATTCTACTAGTGCTGACCTTTCTTTTTTCATCATCCCATACACTTTTCCACCACTTCATATGATAAACTAACTATTCGATGGTCCTAAAAAGCTGTGGCCAGCGTGACCTTGTGGGGGGCATGACAGATTGTAGTTGGCTCTCTCTTTGCCTTTTTTGTATGGGAGCTGTAGCTTCCAGTCTCTTCTGGAAGAACTGGTAAGGCATACCCGGTCTTAAAGATTTTGGACTTTTCTGTTAAGGCTCTTGGTCAGGAACATAAATAGTCATTTATCGTCTCCTACCACATCCCAAGAATTTTGGCTGTAAAGTGTGTCACTTTAATAAGCTAGCTACCCAGTCACCAGAGGAGCATATTTAGATGTGGCAGTTAGGAAGCAGCGTTGGATGTCGGGGAGGAGAGGGTGAAGAAAAGGGAAGAGAAGGGTGGGTGGGGCCAAGAAGGTGGCTTGGTTTTGTGACTGTGACTTCTGGTTTCAGTAAAACAGAATCAAATGCGTGATCAACAGGTGTGGCTCGGTCTGTGCTGGAGTGCTCTGCTCCCCTGTCTAGTCCTCTTTCCCTCCACAGATACACACACCACACACACACACACACACACACACACACACACACACAGCCACACACAAATCTGCAGACCCACACGTGCACACACACTCTGACAAGAGTCACAGACACAGACGTAGACACATACACCCTTTGCCAAAAGCTAAGCATCCCAGCTTCTTTTTAAATACTAATATGTCACACAGGGAAAGTCCAGGGCTCAGTAGCAGGTTGAATTCTGGGGGCCTGAAATCACCCCAAGCTTGTATTTCAGGAAGATTCCCCTTCCCTATCTCGTGGCAAGGTGATCTGCCCCCTTAGCCTGCAAAGCTTCTGAGGGCTTTCACTGGAGCAACCATTGTGTGTAAATATAGGTGAGGTAGTTTTCACCTTTGAGACTTCCCGGTGCTGAGTTAACATGCTTCAGTTTTTGGCATAAGATCTCCCTGTGCAAAGCCCCTTTCTTGTTTTGTTTTTTCCTTCTTTCCCACTCTCATTCCCCTCTCCGTCAGAGGAGCTTCCTCTCTTGTGTTGGAAGTTCTTGGGTATGTCTCTATCCTTGTTAAAGATGTTGTGTTCTTGTGTGCATGTTTTCAGTTCAGGTAAGTAGTGCTGTGCTGCTATGTTTTTATTCGGTTGCTTTTCCATTCAATATTAAAACTTTTTGTTAGGGAAATTTTCAGACATTCATAAAAGTAAAAAGAATTTAATTCAACATTTTATTGGAGAGATCTATGTTCGTATAGGTTTACCCAGTGCATTGCTATGACTGCTGCTTTTTACGGCTGGCCTGCTATGTACCCACTAGTTTTACTTACCCATTTTTCTAATGATGCATACTTAGGTCACCTCCATTCCTGCTACCATGAGCAAAGCTGTGATGAAGGAATATCCTGCAGCATCTCTTAACGATGCCTGTGAGAACATCTCTAGGGTGGTGGTTCTTACAGGGGTCCATACTGAGCAACATCAGCCTCACCTGGGAACTGTTAGACTTGTAGGTGCTCGGGACCTAACCTAGACCTCCTGAATCAGAAACCCTGGGACAGACCCCATCAATTTGTGTTTTAGCACATCCAGCCTGGAGACTCTGGTGCATAGGAAAGTTTGAGGAGCACTGCTCTAAGGGTATCTACCCAAGAGTGGGAGGGCTGGGTAAAAGAGAACAAACACACCTGTTTTTACTAAATACTGCCAAATTAGTCTCCAGTGTTGCTGGACAGGTTGACACTCTGACAGCAGTGCATCAAGTGCTCCTAAATCACCACATCCTCCTTAGTGGTTGATACTAACCATCTCTCTAATTTTACCAGTATTTGATGGCTTCTTATTGTTTTAACGTGAACTTATGTAATTTCTTAATGAATTTGAGCATCTTTTTTTTTTTTTTTTTCGGTACGCGGGCCTTTCACTGTTGTGGCCTCACCCGCTGCAGAGCACAGGCTCCGGACGCACAGGCTCAGCGGCCATGGCTCACGAGCCTAACGCTCCGCGGCATGTGGGATCCTCGCGGACCGGGGCACGAACTCGTATCCCCTGCCTCGGCAGGCAGACTCTCAACCACTGCGCCACCAGGGAAGCCCCGAGCATCTTTTAATATATTTGTTAGCTATTACAATTTCTTTGACTGGTTTTAGTCTGCTTTTCTAATGTATTGATTTGCAGACGTCTTAAATATCCTAGATATTAATCTCATTCTGCTATCTATTAACTTTATCAGTGGTAACTTTCAGAAATTTTAAATTTTGATATAGCCCAATGCCATTAATTTTTGCTTTTCGTAGATTAAGAATCTTAAGGTGGTTTTCCTTACCCCAAGATTACAAATATATTCTGTATTTTCTTCTGTCAACTTGCTGCTTTTACCTTTCACAGTGAGGGCTGTAATCTTTTTGAGGTTCGTCTTAATATACGGTATACGGAAAGAATCCGGTGTTATTTTTTCCTTTCCATTTTGTGAGCCAGTTTTCCCAAAATCATTAACCAGTGTATTTTTTTTCTAGTATTTTAGGGATGAATGTGGAGCTACCTCTACCATACATCAGGTTCCCACATGCACATGAGTCTATTTTTTTCTACTTTATTGAGTTATAATTTATGTATGATAAACTTCACCTGTACATTTAAAGTGTACAAGCTAATGAATCTTGACAGATGTGCATACTTGTGAAACCACACAGTTAAGATCCAGAGCATTTCCCTCACCCTAAAACTTCCCATTTGCCTTCCATCCCTCCCTTTGTCCCCAGGCCCAGGCAACTACTGGTCTGCTTTCTGCCACAAATTGGTTAGTTTGCATTTTCAGATTTTGAGATTCCTCACAGGGTTTAAATTCTCTAGTCTGTCCCAGTCATCTATCTATTTCTGTGCCAAATTATTTGTATTATTATAGCTCTGCAGTGTGTCTTATATGGCAGGGTGAGCCCCTTCTTTGCTCTTCTTTTTCAGAACTTAGTTATTTGTGGATCCTTTTTCTTCCATGTACATTTTGGAATGCTTGTCAAATTCTCAACGAAGTCTTGGAAATGTGATTGGCACTGCATTGAATGTATAGTCTAACATGGGGGAGAACTGACATTTCTTCCTTCTTAATGTTGTAATTCTGTCCATGAACATGGTTGTCCCATCTTTTTTTAATGACATATAATAGAGTTTAAAATTTCCTCTATCACAACATTTTTTACAAAAGTAATGTGTTGTTTCGAGGAGAATTTGAGCTTGGGCTTTTTAGTCTGAACCTTAGAGGAAGGCAGAGTGTAGGGGCTTGGGGGACAGATGTTTCAATCTCTGTTCTCCATTCACTGACCTTGAGTGACACTGGGCAAGTTCTCACCTTTGGTGGCCCCAGGTTCCTCCTTCCTCAAGCTAGATCCCAGCAGCCTCCTGTACAAGACTGCTGAGCTGCTGAGGCCTTTAAATGAGATAATGTAGGAGAGGCAGGGAGTACAAATCTTGAAACATTTGCTGCTCAGTAAATGTTGGCGTAACACCTCCCCTAATGCTGCTTTCAATAGCAAAAGCTTCATACTTTTATTCTACTTCTTAGGGATTGATAAACAAAGAAGTGTCAGAAAAGCAAAGTGAATAAGCCAACCAATTAACTGTGTAACACTCTCCAATTCTATACATGTAAGTCCATGCTTCTCCCTAATTTTGTGGGGTTTCACAGAAAGTATGGATACTTCCAAAGAATGTTACAGTCCAGTAGGGAAGAAAAGACCAATGTATAAGAAAAAGAGAACTCTATGTGACGGATGGCTTATAATTAAGGTTAAGTGGTGTGGTACCAGGGGAGTTATGAGTACGGAGAAAT
Source organism: Neophocaena asiaeorientalis asiaeorientalis (assembly GCF_003031525.2). Taxonomy (NCBI): domain Eukaryota; kingdom Metazoa; phylum Chordata; class Mammalia; order Artiodactyla; family Phocoenidae; genus Neophocaena; species Neophocaena asiaeorientalis. Next base: position 1,850,180 of record NW_020173201.1, read on the forward strand.
GCTGTTCTGTGAGAGTTTTTTTTTTCTTTTAATTGAAGTATAGTTAATCTATCATGTTTTAGTTTCAAGCGTACAGCACAGTGATTCAGTTATACATACATATGTATATATATATTTTTTCAGATTGTTTTCCATTATGTTATTACAATATACTGAATATAGCTCCCTGTGTTATACAGAAGATCCTTGTTGTTTACCTGCTTTATATATAGTAGTGTTTATATGTTAATCCCAAACTCCTAATTTATCTCCCCCTCTCCTGCCCCTCACTGCTATCCCCTCTGGTAACCGTAAGTTTGTTTTCTATGTCTGTGAGTCTATTTCTGTTTTGTAAATAAGTTCATTTGTATCATTTTTTAAGATTCCACTTATAAATGATGTTATATGATAATTGTCTTTGTCTGACTTACTTCACTTAGTATGATAATCTCTCGGTGCATCCATGTTGCTACAAATGGCATTTCATTTTTTTATGGCTAATATTCCATTGAATACACACACACACACACACACACACACACACACATCACATCTTCTTTACCCATTCATCTGTCAATGGACATTTAGGCTGCTTCCATGTCTTAGCTATTGTGAATAGTGCTGCAGTGAACATTGGGGTGCATGTATCTTTTCGAATTAGGGTTTTTTCCAGATATGCCCAGGAGTGGGGTTGCTGGACCATATGGTAACTCTATATTTAGTTTTTTTTTTTTTTTTTTTTTTTTTATTTTTTTTTTTTTTGGATTGGGTCTTTGTTGCTGCGTGCCAGCTTTCCCTAGCTGCGGTGAGCGGGGGCTACTCTTCGTTGCAGTGCACGGGCTTCTCATTGCAGTGGCTTCTCTTGTTGCGGAGCAAGGGCTCTAGGCGGATGGGCTTTGGTAGTTGTGGCACGCGGGCTCAGTAGTTGTGGCTCATAGGCTCTAGAGCACAGGCTCAGTAGTTGTGGCACACAGGCTTAGTTGCTCCGCGGCATGTGGGATCTTCCCAGACCAGGGCTTGAACCCGTGTCTGCTGCATTGGCAGGCGGATTCTTAACCACTGTGCCACCAGGGAAGCCCTATATTTAGTTTTTTAAGGAACCTCCATACTGTTCTCCATAGTGGCTCTACCAATTTATATTCCCACCAACGGTGTAGGAGGGTTCACTTTTCTCCCCACCCTCTCCAGCATTTATTATTTGTGGACTTTTTAATGATGACTGTTCTGACTGGTGTGAGGTCATACCTCATTCTAGTTTTGATTTGCATTTCTCTAATAATTAGTGATACTGAGCATCTTTTCATGTGCTTGTATGTCTGTATGTCTTCTTTGGAGAAATGTCTCTTTAGGTCTTCTGCCCATTTTTTGAGAGGGTTGTTTGTTTTTTGATATTAAGCTGTATGAGCTGTTTATATATTTTGGAAATTAATCCCTTGTTGGTAGCATCCTTTGCAAATATTTTTCTCCTAGTCCATAGGTGGTCTTTTCATTTTGTTTATGGTTTCCTTTGCTGTGCAAAAGCTTTTAAGTTTAATTAGGCCCCATTTATTTATTTTTGTTTTATTTCCATTATTCTAGGAGACAGATCCAAAAATATATTGCTGTGATATATGTCAAAGACTGTTTTGCCTATGTTCTCCTCTAGGAGTTTTATAGTCTGTGGTCTCACATTTAGGTCTTAAATCCATTTTGAGTTTATTTTTGTATATGGTGTTAGAGTATGTTCTAATTTCATTCTGTCACATGTAGCTGTCCAGTCTGTGAGACTTTGACTTGAGTAGAATTAGATTAGGGGGGAGTCAAGGGGCCTGAGAAACCAAGTATCATTAGCATTTCTGTCCAGGGCTTTGGGAGCCTAGTATTGAACTCCATGGCAGTGGGTTGTGTGCCTAAATTTAAGTGTCTTAAAAATCATTGCTTTGGAAACAGTGACAACAAGTGGCTAGTAGATACCTAGGTAACTAATAGCTCTCTGTCATATAATATAGAGGTTAAGAGCACTGTTCCTGGGTTTAGGTCTTGGCCTTACCATTTAGGAGCTGTAGGACCTTAGAGAAGTTATGTAAACCATATGTGCTTCAGTTTCCCTAATCCTCATTGGTGGGTCTCATAACAGCAGGTACCTCAGAGGTTGAGGACTGTAAGTTAACCTTTGTCACGTGCTTAGTTCATGGCACAAGGTAATCACAATATAAATGTTAGCTGTTCTTATGACTACTTTTGTTAACATTCATTGCGTTCCTCCCGTTATCTCCCATGCGGTATTTGAGGCCTTATGCCCCAGAGTTGTTGGATGTTCAGAAAGACTGTCTGAGGCACAGTACTGGAGAGAGGATCCTTTTTCTGCAGGTTGCCGGGCATGTGGTGGGCGCTCAGTTGTAGACTGAGCAAGTAAATGCTTGACAATGAAGCTAGGTGCTGTCTCTCGGTCCTGAATGTCCTCAGTCAGGTAGCTAGTGTTGACCTTAAGAATTATGGTTATTTTACTGGCCAAAGTGGGTTTATTTGGGAATAGCAGAGAATTGCAATTCAGGACAAGTAAGCCATGGCAAAAGTCATAGGCAAGCCCAACAAACAAAGGAGAGTAATGTTATTTTACAGAGAAAAAGGAGGAAGTTGGAAAGGGTTGTTTTGAAGGAAAGTCCATTGGAAAAAAGGTGAGGGTTGAGGGTGATGATGGTTTCTCCTTGGCTAAATTGCTGGGGTAGTCGATTTCCTGTGGGAGGTACAGTGTACATCTTTTCCTCTTGGGGCCTGTAATTGGTGATTCTTTCCCATTGATGATTCTTCTGCTAGGGTGTGTAATTGACAATTCTTCCTGAAATTAATATCCAGTGGTACTGCATGGGTGCTCCCCCTTCAGGCCTTCTGACTCCATTTTAGTGAGGTTTCCCTTTATTAATTTTCACATCAGCATGCAGGAAGCAGGTTTTATTTTGCTGTATTCCTAGTTCTGATTTGACCTTTTGGCAAAGGTGTAGTAATCATAGGGATTCACACTTGTTGAGGATGAACCACATGCCACACTGTCTAAGCCTTTTCCCTTTCCGACAGTCCTGTAAGAGGCATGTTATTATTATCCCTTTTTAGAGGTGAGGAGAGTGGGGCACGAGTAATTTGCCCAACAAAGTAGGAGGGCCCTGAAAGAGTTTAGTGTCTGGGGCCTTTGCCAGTTGACAAAAATTACCAGAGTAAGTGCTGTTGGTGGGGCGCCATTGTAGTTACCTAGGATTGTGAAGCACACCTTAGCCCAGCAGGGCATTCCCATGACCTTGGAGGTTTCTCAGCCTCCCTTGATAGTTCTCAGATTTCAACAGGTATTAGAATCACCTGGAGTCTTGTTAAAACACTCTGTGCTGGGCTCATCCCCACCGGAGTTTTTGAGGCAAGTAGCTTGGGGTGGGACCTAGTAGTTCACATGTCCCCGGACAAGATGGTGCTGATTCTGCTGGCCTAGGGCCCCTCTTTGAGAACCACTTCCATAAGCAGTACTCATGTCATTGAAGAGCCAGCGGCTCCTACTTCTAGTTACAGTCAGGTGAGATGATTTCAGATTGAGAAATTTTAAATACTGTCCACCTCATGAAATAAAAACTGAACTCACATGGTCCTGTTTGTCTACGCCAGCAGAGGGATGTCTGAGTCAGGGCAGTGCAGAAATTGCTTTCTGTCCTTGCCAGTGTTTGTGACATGGGTTAGATGGATGATAACCCGGGGTGGAGAGAAAATTTGGAAATGCAAGTCAAGATTTATTAGAAGCATGAACTGCCATCAAATGCATCCCGCCTTAGGAAGATGACCTGATTCTGTTTTTGTTTATAAATTTATTTATTTATGGCTGCGTTGGGTCTTTGTTCCTGCGTGCAGGCTTTCTCTAATTGCGTTGAGCGGGGGCTACTCTTTGTTGTGGTGTATGGGCTTCTCATTGCGGTGGCTTCTCGTTGCAGAGCGTGAGCTCTAGGCACGCGGGCTTCAGTAGTTGTGGCTCGCAGGCTCTAGAGCTCGGGCTCAGTAGTTGTGGCAGATGGGCTTAGTTGCTCCGCGGCATGTGGGATCTTCCCGGACCAGGGCTCGAACCCATGTGGCCTGCATTGGCAGGTGGATTCTTAACCACTGAGCCACCAGGGAAGTCCCCCCTGATTTGTTTTTATTTTGCTATTTTCCACCTTCCCCACTCCCTGCCATAGGCACAAAAAAGGCTTTGTGTCCACTGTTTAACCCCGTGGGAAAATTTAGGCACAGAGAAATTAAAAGTGTATGAAGATACATAGCCTGACAGTAGAGAGGCAGAAGCTAATCTTATCTGACTGGGCTAATTGTAGTAGAAAACTGTTTGTAGGAAGGCACTTAAAAAAAACAAAGAAAAGAAAAGAAAAAAGGGCTGTGTACCTGTCTCTAGCTGTTGTGAGGTAAAGGAGCTACCGTGTGTCCCAGTTTAACACAGCCTCACACACAGGAAGACCTCACCAAGCGCGGTCCACTGTTACTCCAGCCAAAGTTTTCTGTTGTGCGATTGAGACTGCACTTCCCCTATCTGAAGAATGTTACACATAAAACTGAGGAATTAGAAATTTTTAGAATTGAAAGGTTTTGTGGGAAATGGGGACTTAGGATTACCTTAGGATTACAAGTCAATTGTATCTAGGAAGAAATGTTCCAGATTTTCCCTGTGCCAGTTGTCACGGCTCTCCTGTGACCCCAGTAGCTGGGATTAGCTTGTGTGCTTGGTGGGGGGACGTGGCAGGGCAGAGAGAATGGGGGAGGGCCAAGGGAAGACTGGGGAGGGCAGACAGGCCTGAGCGTATACGCCAGACCTCCTCAGCCAGGGATTTACAGCGGCAGGGAGTGAACACACGGTGAGGGTCTGTTATGGGCCAGACCCCTGTTAGGCCTGGAGATATAGAGACGAGTGAGATGGGGTCTGGGTTCCTGAGGGGTCAGTGGGGGAGACAGACATGTCCACGGATAAATGTCATGACCAGGTAGTGGGTGCAGTATGGCAGCTGCACACCAAGCACCCTGGGGTGGGGCGGGAGCGCTGGATGGGGAGGCGGCCTGCTCCCGGCTCCCTGTGTGACAGCGCACACGACAAGGTGACTGGTGGAACTGGAACTCGTGTATTCCGGCTTTGTTTCCTTCTTTCTTTTGGTTTTGGGATTTCCATTTTGAGGGAGAGAACTCTGACCGCAGAGAGGAGTCTGGGCACATGGGCACTGTAAGAATGCAGAGCTGGAAGTGCCCTTCCAAACCACTTAGGAGGTCAGAGGGGCACATTCTAGTTTACTTTTTTTGTCTTTGACAACTGTGGCTAATTTTTCGCTATTTCCTAGGAATGTAAAACCTGCAGAAGATTAATGCCTTTCTATCTTTAAGGTACATCAGCTTTTAAAAGAAAGATTCTTTATTAAAAGCAAGGTTTTATTTGCCCTTAAGTTTTGGCAAAGTGCTAAATTCCACTTTCAGTTTTGTTTTCAGTGGTTTGCCACTTCTCACTTTCCTTCTATCCTCTTCCCTCCCCTTCTCTCTTCCCCCTCCTTTCCTTAATACCCTTGCAAATACCATGCGAGCTAAGGCATAGTGCCAGCACTGTGACCTTGGCGAACTTGGGCCTCGGCTTCCTTATCTGTAAGTGGAGAGTTTGGATTAGCTGACGCGCATAGTCACCTGGTCCCCACATCTGTGAGTCCTGTGACTAGGGGACACCTGTAAAGAGGGGCTCACGAACTCCATTTCATCAGTCGTTTATTCTCCTGTTAATAAAAAAGAATCTTATTTCAGAACCGCCTTCCCCAGTCCTGTTAGTTGCACGTCCAAACCACTTTCTAGAAGCAGCAGCAAGCGGTTGATTCTTCACTGTGATGTTTTCCAGCCTGTGATTGATGCCCCTCCTGGCAGGCTGCCTCTATTACAGGTGCACGGTGTGGGCTGTTCGGTGTTTTAGTCACAGGCGTACTGTGTGGATCCGGGAAGGAGGTTAGGACGGGTGACAGAAGGACAGACAGATCAGCCTGAGGTTGTGCGGTGCGGTGGGTAATGCTCAGGATCCGGACGGAGCTCCCGAGTCACAGGGCAGGTGAAGGTTAGGGCTGGGAGCAAAGGTCCCGGGAGCAGAGAGGCGGAGAGAGAGCTCGAGAAACCATCCCTGATGGAGCGGGGGAGGGGCGGCCGAAGGGGATTCCCCCCTCCAGCTGTGGGGGCAGGAGCGGAGGCTGGGGACGTCACCAAGGGGAGAGAAAGCGCAGCTGGGGGGAAGGGAGCCGCTTCCCGCAAACACAGGCTGAGGGTTTGGGCTGAAGTCTGAAAAGGGGGTGGGGTGCCCATCGGCCTGAGGCCAGAAGGGAGGAGTTCATTGCTCCTAAGGAAATCAGGAAGGAGAGGGCCGGGCTGGGTGGGTGGAAGAGGAGAGGACGGCCCGATGGGCAGCGTGCTGGGATCAAAAGGGTGTCTGAGAGAAACATCTGCATGGGGCAATCCATGGCCTTCAGCCCGAGCCAGGCTGCTCTGGGTCACCTGAGACTGAGAGAGCAAGTGGGGACACGTGTGGCCATCCTTTTGGGCCACTGGCTTTCTCTCGTGTGAAATGAGAATAATAACTACGTCGCAGTGTTGTCCTTCTGAAGGCCCTTGGTACGTGCCTGCGGAGGTGACCTTGGGAGATGGCAGCAGTCTGAGAGGGAGGGGATAGTTTCCAGTTTCCCTTCCGCTCTGTGGCCAGCGTGTTAACCGTTCACTTGACTAGGTGGACTGTGAATGAGACTTTAAGAGATGGTGCCCTGGGACTGTCCATCTGTCCCCAACTTTGTGGCCGTGTGTTGTTGAGATTTTTATCACGTGGCCTCTCATCCGATCCCTTACGTTTCTTCCTGATCTTATCCCAGAGCCTGTCCCTGTTCTCCTGGCTGTGAGTTCGGTCTCTGCACCCTAAGATCCCAAGTGCACAGAACGGCCCATGTGTGTCATGGCTCTCTGTGAAAGTCTTCGTGGTGGCCTCAGTCTCCAGCATGCGCCTTCAGGCTCACTGGGACCAGCATTTCTGACTTGGATGAGGCTGAGTGTACAAGTGTGGACAAAGCAAAGTCTCCATGCGCATGGAGTTTTCTTGGTGATGGGGCAGACAGGACAGTCAAGTCAACAAATGTGAGGCCCGCCAGGGGGTCAGGAGGCAGAGCCTCAGCGAGCCTTGTAACAGCTCTGCACCCGCGCACACGGTCGGTCATTTGACATTTGCAGTACTGCTGCTGTTTGTGTAGTGACACCTGAGTTCCTTTGAAAGGCCCTGCAGAGTTAGCAGCAGTTGTGCTGGGCTGAGTTCCAGGTTTCCATCGGGGCCCGATCATGGCTGGCTTTCCCCTCTCTTTGATTTTAGAGACAGAGACAGGGTGGTGTGAACACCCCCAGGAATATCTCAGGCCTCCTTTTGACCGTTTGTTTGAAGGACCGATGAGTGGCCCAGGGGGTTCTTACTAGGGTCCATGGATGGGTTTCATGAAGCCATTGAAATCCAGTTTATCATTCTGGGTGTGTGCATTTTTCTGGTGGCAGTGTCTAAAGCTTTCATTAAATCCACCAGGAAGAGCTCTGAAATGTTTACTTATTTATTTAGGCCGCACGCACGGCCCGCGGGATCTTGGTTCCCTGACCAGGGATGGAACCTGTGCCCCGTGCAGTGGAACCGCCAGGGAGGTCCCTGAAAGGTTTATTTTTATGAAAGTGGTTGGAAAGATAGAATTGGGCCATTGAGAGCTTCTCTTTATTGCTGTCTGTCCCCTTTGTAGAGGAACTAACGTGATGTGATTTGCCTAAAGCCAGGAGGCAGACACAGGCCGAGAGCCTCAGTGCGCTTATCTGGGACTTGCCATTTCTGTGTCTTATGGTGGGACACGTTCAGTTATTCCTCTGAGAAAAAAGAAGCAAAATGATAAAGCTGGCATCATGGAAGACCAGCCAACTCAGTGGGAGAGAGCGCGGGAGGCGTATGTGATGCCGCAATGTGGTTTTGTCATCCACTCAGCAGGAGGAGAAGGCTGGGTCTCAGGAAGAGAGCAGAAGACCATTTGAGCAGATGACGCTTCTCAGATTTCTGAGTCTGATGGGCATTGACCGTAGGTCTGGAGAGGACAGTCTAGGACTTTGGCTGTTGATGTCAAAGGTACCTGTTTTAGGATATTCCTCTGCTTGAGAAGTCCATAATAGTTTATGTAAATAATAAAGTTCATGACAATTGTCCTTCAAGATGAGGGTATGGAGGGTAGCTTTTAAGAGGGAGGGCGTTGATACTGACCTACTATTTGATCCAGCAGTTCTACTTCTTGGGGTTTATTTTAAGAAATAATTAAGACCATTATTCATCCCAGAGCTGTTTGTCATAGTGAAAAGTTGAAAACCTAAGTATACAATAATTGGAGGTTGGTTAAACAAATGACACATATCCAAATAATGGAATACTTGGCAACCCTAAAAAATAATATCCAGAGGAATATTCTTAGAAAGTTGTTCAAAAAACATTGTTATGTACAAAAAGTTACATACTGCCTTTGTAAAAAATAAATTATTCAGAAAATACTAGTTGGGTGCCTGCTATGAGCCAGGAGCCCTGCTGGACGCTGGTGACAGAGTGATGAGCTAAGCAGTTATGTTTCCTGCCCTCAATTAGCGTACAGTCTGCTAGGGAAATAGTCAAGCCATATTGACTTTCTCATAAAGTTTTATAAATACTCATAGGAGGACTCCAAGAACAGTGACTCCTTAACAGGCACGTTCAACCACCTGTGAAGTCCAATCAGGTATGTCTCTGTATACTTGTTACTGGCTACATCCCTGACCTGGAATCACTGATTTCTTAGAAAGCTTGAAGTAAGTCACTGAGATGTGTTACTGACACTGCCTTACTGTCTGTCTTCCTTTCTCCCCTGCAGTTCGAGGCTCTGTGGGGGGAAGGGTGGTGGAGGCACAGTCATTTTGGGAGTGGGAGATATTCCCGCCCTACTTCCTGGCTTCTGTCCTCAGTGCTGTAGTCATCACAAGCCTTGTCACCAGCTCACCTGGAATTGCCTCTTGTTCACTGTCGCCTCTCGTGGGCCTCACATTGTTCTGACTTGGGCCCCTGACTTGTCATCTGTGGTGTTTGCAGCCACGTGGAGTAGTGCTTCATTCTTAGAAATCATCTAGTTTAAATCCTTTTTTGGAGCCTGGCGAAGCCAGGACTGGAATCTGTGTGTCCTGCCTGCCCGATGGACATCTTTTCCACTAGGCAAGAGCATGGCCATTCCTGGTCACCACAGTGAGGGCTCTTCCAAGCAGGTCTGCGTTAAAAACCAGATGCATTTCAAATCGGTGACCCCACAAAACTGCAAGAAAGCTTAATTCCTTCAAAGGCAAAAGGGCAGCAGATTTCTTGAGGAAGAAGAAATGAACCCCCATCTCTGCTAGCGTGGCCGCTTGTCACAGTATGGAGACCAAGTTGAATTGGTGTTGGCAGAGTTTGGCAAGCGTGTATAAGGGCTGTGTTCTTAGCCAAACTTTGGGATCTTCTACCGTGTGCCAGCCATGTTAGCTCCCGGAATCCACACAGGAAGACGACGTGCGGGTCTGCTCTCTAGAGCCCCTCTCTAGAGAGAGCAGTGGAGAGATGGGCCCCATGACAATACACTGCAGTCTCATGCTGTGTGTACTAGTGACTGGGACTCAAGAATTTTGGCTAAAATGTTCAGGAAGGCAGTCCCTGGGGAGGGCGGTTTTGATCTGGACCCTGAGAAGGGGTGGGATTGCCAGGGCACCGCTGACGTCAGAGTCCACGTGAGGGCACCTCCTGTAGACAGGCAGTGCATGGCCTGGGCTGTTCAAGACCTCGCGGCATTTATTTGCCTTTTAACCTAAATTTTGGCTTTTTAAAAATTTATTTATTTATTTATCTATCTATCTGTCGCTATGCTGCGTGCTTGCGGGATAACCACTATTTTTTTTTTCTTTTTTTTAATTTTATTTTTTGCTGCGTTGGGTCTTGGGTCTTCGTTGCTACGCGCGGGCTTCCTCTAGTTGCGGCAAGCGGGGGCTACTCCTCATTTTGGTGTGCGGGCTTCTCATTGCGGTGGCTTCTCTTGTTGCGGAGCACGGGCTCTAGGTACATGGGCTTCAGTAGTTGCGGCACACAGGCTCAGTAGTTATGGCTCGTGGGCTCAGTAGTTGTGACTTGCGGACTGTAGAGTGCAGGCTCAGTAGTTATGACGCACGGGCTTAGTTGCTCCATGGCATGTGGGATCTTCCTGGACCAGGGCTTGGACCCATGTCCCCTGCATTGGCAGGCAGATTCTTAACCACTGCACCACCAGGGAAGCCCCACCACTATTGTTTTGATGTATATACCTCCCATCTTTTTTTCTGTAAATACTAGATGTGCACCCAAATAGTAAAATAGTATTATTTTAACCAAATCTTAAAAGGAATAGTATTGCCAAAGCTAAATCTCAGCAGTTCTAGAATTGACTTCTAGGACACAAGTATAAATCTGAAATTTTATAAAAGTTATTAGTGATGCTATTATTAAAATCATAATAGAGTTTGGCATTATGGTATAAGAACTTAATTTCTTAGCATGTATGATCAGTATAGTGAACATTTGTGATACTGGGTACATATGGACTTTCAGGAGGTGGAGGAGGGAGGAGCAAGGCTTTTATTCATGTATTTTATTATTTTTTATTTTTAAATTTTTTTCATTTATTTATTTATTTAGGGCTGTGTTGGGTCTTCGTTTCTGTGCGAGGGCTTTCTCTAGTTGTGTTAAGTGGAGGCCACTCTTCATCGCGGTGCGCGGGCCTCTCACTATGGCGGCCTCTCTTGTTGCGGAGCACAGGCTCCAGACACGCAGGCTCAGTAGTTGTGGCTCACGGGCCTAGCTGCTCCGCGGCATGTGGGATCTTCCCGGATCAGGACTTGAACCTGTGTCCCCTGCATTGGCAGGCAGATTCTCAACCACTGCACCACCAAGTAAGCCCTTATTTGTTTTATTACTTATTTATTTTGGTTTTTGAATTATTATTATTTTGGCTAGCTGTCAATATGAGACACTGTAAGTGGTCGTTCGTCTCCAACTTACTAAACTTTTGACCAAGTTTTGACTTCTCTTTAACTCCTGGACCTAAAGATTTCCTTGGTGATGATGATGCAGTTTCATTTGAAGTTATCCCTCACCCCAGCTTAGTGTGGTGATCAAAGGAGAATATGTCTGCGTAATATCAGAAGCACAAATAAGATCGTTGCCCTTATACAAATTTTTCCCTGATATTTTGGCCTGTGATTGCTGCTTCATATAACCAGCTGAGAGAATAACACGTCCTTAAGCCTGGGCTCTGGAAGTGTGGCAGTGGAGTAGTGTAATTGGCTTTTAAGATAACAAAGCTGTTTTCCAAATCTCCATCTTCATCTCAGCTTTCACTGCCTGCACACCAATTTCAGCATCTCCCCTGGGGAAGAATGACAAAAGAATCTTTACAGAGGTAATATGTGAGAAATGTTTGCTCCTTCAAGGCACCTCAGTTCCTAACAATTGACTACTTTCCCTGCAAGCAACCCTGGGTTGTCAGTAAGCATGCCCTTTGATATTGTTAGTAAGCATGCTATGTCGGTGCTGTTACCTGCAAAGTACAGTGTTAGAATTTTCTTTGATTCAAGCAGCCTTTTCAAATATGTAATAACCAGCCATCCACCCTGTCTTTGAACATCTCGTGTAAGTACACGACAAAATCCCTTGGGTGTCAACATAGTTTGCCTTTGGGTGGAGGAGAGTTTTATTCTGAGTTACATCTGGAATGCTCACCAACATTTGGAAATGAATCTTTGGATATTATCAGAGACTGTTTGAAAGATGTGCCTTGTTCATATTACTGATGTCGCCATGCTGATGTGTAATCTACGTGGTAATGCAATCACTGATCACATTGTCAGTCCAAGGATGCCAGAAATGACATTTGAAGAAAGCATTCTGCTCTTTGGCCTTCCATGTCGAAACCAAAGGTGGGATTTTGGCCAGGTATGGAAACTGGAGACAGTTTCAGTGGATCCTTAAATAAACATAGAAATCTCTCTATATTTTATTTTTATAGGTTTAAAATATAATATTTCTAAGATGTGACTGAGAATGTTCCAAATCTATAATTTGCTTTTAAAAAGTACAAACATTTTTCATTTATTATTCTGTTTTAATTATAGTAAAATATACATAACATAAAATTTACCATTTTAACCTTTTTTTTTTTTTTTTTTGCGGTAAGACTGTGCCACCAGGGAAACCCCATTTTAACCATTTTTGAGCGTACAATTCAGTCACATTAAGTACATTCACACTGATGTGTGACCGTGATCACCATCCATCTCCGGAAGTTTTTCATCATCCCACGCTGAACCTTTGTGCCCATTAAATGATAGCTCCCCATTCCCTCCCCACTCCAGCCCCTGGCAACACCATTCTACTTCCTTTGTCTATGAATGTGACTCCTCTAGGGACCTCATTTAAGTGAAATCATACAGTAATTGTCCTTGTATGTGGCTTATTTCACTTAGCATAATGTTTTCAGGGTTCATTCATATTGTAGCTTATATCAGAATTTCCTTTCTTCTTAAGGCTGAACAATATTCCATTGTATGTATATACCACATTTTATTTATTCGTTCATCTGTTAGTAGACACTGGGGTTTCTTCTGCCTTTTAGTTATTGTGAATAATGCTGCTGCTGTGGAGCATTTATTTGAGTTAAACATCTTTAAATAGGATTTTCTTTAATAAGGAAAAATCTATGCCTTCTTGTGGTCAGTTTTATCAGAGGGCTGCCATGTCCAAGTTAGGTCCAGGAAATGCCTACCCCACAGACATAAAAACACCCAAGCACTTTCAACAGTGTTCAGCTGAAAGCTTTAGTATTTGCCTGAGGTCAAGAGAGCAGTTTCATAATATTTCTCTGCAGCCTCAGCAGCGAACTTGGCAGCAACCTCGAGTGAGGCCTGTCAGGGTTCTTGGAAAACAGCCTGGTGTTTTCATATCTTTTGCCCTGATAGCTTCTGCCTGTGAGTACCTCAAGAGGGAAAATATGACAATAGCCTTGGTCCCTCAGCTCAGTCTTAGCTGGTGAAATTCTCATCCGAGCCCTTTCTGGATATGCAGATATGATTTACTTCAGCAGTTTGCTCTTCTGTGAGCCTGTTTCACTGTCTGTCTGGGAGGGGAGCTAAGGGTCTGGGCTGCAAGCTGTGCGCAGCCAGCTAGCACTCTTGATTTAAACTTGTATATTTTTCACATCTGTGTGGCAGGGGAGGCCTGGTGGAGAATACAGAGCAGCAAACTCTCCCCTGACTCCGTGCGGTGGTCCCTTGGCTTAGTGGTGCATGGTCACACTGCAGCGACGTCTGAGGTGCTTTTTTCCGGACATGTGGGAAACTGAGGTTAGCTTTCTGTTTTGTGGTAAGAGAAGTGAAATGTTTTGTTCCTTTACAGACTAGATAAGAATCGAATATGATTAACCGTGGTTTAAACAAGGCCAGTCAAGTCTGTTTGCTTATGCTGCCCACATTTTTTCAAGGCACCTGACATATCTGCAGTGGAGGCCTGTCCATGAGTTTACTGACAGCATCGTGGATTATAGTTTTATACTAAAGGTCTGTCTTCTTGCTGTATGATCTTTCTCTTTGTTTAATCAAGTTTTGGCATCTCTCTGGGTCTTTTTACTGATATGTATGTATATAGATTTGTAGAGTTGTGGAGTAGATTTTAAAAAGTCCTTGATTTAAATAGGTGTCCTCTGGAACAAAATAACAGACATGTTTGATCCTCAGTCATACAATTTATATATTTAGTTAGTCACTTTTGGCCATCAGTCAAATATTCTGCTTCAGAGAATAACTGTGATACTCTCTGAATAAATTGTTTGATTCAGAATGCAAGATATAATTAGGGATGTGTCTCTTGGAAAAAAGATAATTGGGGTCTTTTTGTATCATTAAAATTTTGAGTGTAGCTAACTAATCTGGCACTGCGTCAGGTATCTAGGCAAACAGTTGCCAGTTTACAGTTGAAGTCTGCTTTACATTATGCACTTGGAGGCCGAGTGGGCCTGCTGTTTCTGAGGTGCAGAACCTGCTGTACTGTGGCCCTCTGGTAAGTCACAGTGGTGGTTCTGCATTGGCCAGAGCAGGTGGTGGTGGGGATGTGGCAGAGATGTGGGGCTCCTGCCTGTGTTCCCCTGATGGACTGGGATACCAAGTGATCTGCGTCTTTACTGCTGCCGCATGCGCTAGCGGAGAGTGGGCTCCACTCTCTCGGAGGTTATGATCAAAAGAGGAATACGAGCAAATGTCTGGAGGCTGTTTATACTCAGCGTGCCTGTATGTATCTTCCATCCTCTACTGAGCCCCCTTTTTTTTTTTGCGGTACGCGGGCCTCTCACTGTTGCGGCCTCTCCTGTTGCGGAGCATGGGCTCCGGACACGCAGGCTCAGTGGCCATGGCTCACGGGCCCAGCTGCTCCGCGGCATGTGGGATCTTCCCGGACCGGGGCACGAACCCGCGTCCCCTGCATCGGCAGATGGACTCTCAACCACTGCACCACCAGGGAAGCCCCTGAGCCCCTTTTTATCTGAATCTTCCCTGATCGCTCCACTGAGATGGCCGTTCTCACCTTACTTCTGACCCTCTGACATTGAAAGCTTCTTCATGTTCCTCCTTGACTGTCGTGGAGCCCCCTTCTTTCACTTCCTTTTCCCTCTTTGGGTCTTTGGGACTCCCTACATTTCTGGTTCTCTTATCTTGCCAAGAGTTCCTTCTCTGACTCCTTCCCTGGTACCTCTGCCTGATCCGTGTGTGTGAATGTTTCTCGAGGTTCAGCCCTCAGTTTGCTTGCTGAGCAGCCCGGTCTGTGCAGGCTTGTGCAGGGGCACACTTCCCTTTCTTGGAGGCGGGGTGGCGAGGGTTGGAGCCACCGGGCAGAAAGGACTCTGATTGCTTACAGTTTGGGAGACGTGGTCAGAGTAGTACAGGTCCTAAAACTCAGGCTGTGTGGGAAGGAGTGATGGAGAAAGTGCAGAACCTTTATTGCACTGAGACCTCTATTTTAGGAGTAAACTCTAGGAGTCAGAACTATTGATGTATAGATTAAATCTGATCGTTCCCATTTTCTGATTTGTATTTCATTTCCAGATTTGTTAATGTGACTCCTACTGAAATAAACAATGGCCTATATTTCAAATTTTATGCTATTCTTAATGTTTGAAAATTCAGTCAATAATAGAATCTCAACCTGCTCACACAGGCTCTAGTTTGTCCTGTTCCTCTGTAGACACGTAGAGGACAAGTTTTGTACACTCTCCACAGTAACAAGTGATTACAGTTAAATAGTATTAGAAATGGACTTTAAGAATTCATTTTTTTCTCTCATAGGTTTTTGCCAGTTGCTTCTTTAAGATACATTGAAATGTTATGGCTGTTTAATTTAAAATAGTTACACGGCATTTCTTTTATGACTGTAGAGGTCTGCACAGCTTAGTTTTCTTTACCACTCAATTTTCTTTATTGCTTTGAGTTAACATTTGGAGGTACTGTTTATGATACTGTATACCTCAAGACTGTGGTTTCTTGGATTTTTTTTTTTTTTTTAGTTTCCTGAACTGCCTGGTAGATGTGTTCTTTATCAAATTCCCTTGTTTGTGGAGCCCAGAAGTTTATGAAAAATGAGAGAGGGGATATCAGATATTGGAAGGCACACAACATGGTATAGTGAAAAGGCTTTTGAGTCTTGGCAGAGATGGGTTTGGGTGCCTGCTCTGTCCATCACTGACAGTGGGATGTTTATCAGATTACTTGAGTTATTTGAATCTTATTCCCTCATGTGTAAAATGGGGATAATAATGCTCATCTCACAGGCTTGTTATGGGGTCGTGTCTGTAAATCCCCAGCACACTGGTCAGCGAGTAAGTGGTAGTGGTTATTACTGGGACTTCCTCTCCTGAGGCTAAAGTGTATTGGAAAGTGATTAGATTTCTGTTATTTTCTTTTATCATTTACCATTTCAGAGATTATGGAGGTAGAAATGAGGACAGTCTAGACTGACTGAGAACCTCATTTTATTGTTGGATTGAATTCTTATCGTCTAAATTTGTACGTTTCTGTCTTTCCCCGATTGCTTTCTCTGCTGTGGAATATGGTGTTAAAAACAAAACAGGGGGGCTTCCCTGGTGGCACAGTGGTTGAGAGTCCGCCTGCCGATGCAGGGGACATGGGTTCGTGCCCCGGTCCGAGAGGATCCCACATGCCGCCGAGCGGCTGGGCCCATGAGCCATGGCCGCTGAGCCTGCGCGTCCGGAGCCTGTGCTCCGCAACGGGAGAGGCCACAACAGTGAGAGGCCCGCGTACCGCAAAAACAAACAAACAAACAAACAAAAAAACCCAAAATAGGTTACAGTAAGATTTTTCTCTGTCTAGAATCTTTGTAAATGAATCAGTCCTACTAGCCAGTTCCCTCCCCAGGGAGTAGAGGCTTTACATTTATTTTTTCTCATTTTTAAATGTTTTTATTATGAAAATATTTTGAACATTTAGAAATATAGAGAATAATCTAGTGAACATATGTACCCAACCCTCAGTTTTATCAAATGCTTGTGTGTGATGTGTTTTGGTATGTACATGTTATTATTATTTTTGAAACAAATATCCCATCTCCACTGGACTGTAAGTTCAGGGACCTTGC
Source organism: Neophocaena asiaeorientalis asiaeorientalis (assembly GCF_003031525.2). Lineage (NCBI taxonomy): Eukaryota > Metazoa > Chordata > Mammalia > Artiodactyla > Phocoenidae > Neophocaena > Neophocaena asiaeorientalis. The sequence goes on from NW_020173201.1 coordinate 1,866,888, forward strand.
TGTCTGGTGCTTAGGACGGTGCTGGGTGAGGGGCAAGCTCCAAATAAACACTGTGTGTCCTTCTCCAGGGCCTTGCACTCCCTTCTTCCCAGAGGTAACACTGTCACGGATAGGATCGCAAGCCACTGAGGAGGAAAAAGTACCATGCTAGGTTCAGCCAGTGATACAAATGTGCGTAAACTCAGGGCTTAACTCGAGAAATTTTTGTGCCATGATGTAAGCTAAGACAGATGAATTCAGAAATAGCTCCTCTAGAAACCAGAACATTCTCCCTGCATTTGCAGAGCCACAGAGTGGCTGGTTATCAGAAGTAACTGTTGGGATGAACTTTAAGAAGCAGAGATGGGGCTGGGCTTTCTAAGCTGACGGGACAGTTGAGCTAGAGCTCAGCAGTGGCAACAATTCCAGGGATTGGAACTAGGTAGTTCAGGGTGGCCTGGACTCTGTTATCGGAAGGGAGTAGCAAAAGAAGAATAAAGCGGCCACAGAACAAGACTATTGAGCTCTTATTACATATAACTAATAGTACTAGGCCCTTAATGGGCAGCATAGCATATTAGATGAAAAACCGATCTTCTGGAAGCATACCATCCTGGACTGAAGTTTAGTCCCCTCTTTTTCTGGCTGTGTGGCCTGAGGTAAGCCACTTAACCTCTCTGAGCTTCAGTCCTGATGTGAGGGCTGTTCTCACTTTGGCTACTGAAGGTAAGAGCACCGATTTGAGTTCTTTTTTAACATCTTTATTGGAGTATAATTGCTTTACAATGTTGTGTTAGTTCCTGCTGTATAACAGAGTGAATCAGCTATACATATACATATATCCCCATATCTCCTCCCTCTTGCATCTCCCTCCCATCCCTCCCTATCCCACCCCTCTAGATGGTCACAAAACACCGAGCTGATCTCCTTGTGCTATGCGGCTGCTTCCCACTAGCTATCTGGTAGTGTATATATATTGGTAGTGTATATATGTCCATGCCACTCTCTCACTTTGTCCCAGCCTACCCTTCCCCCTCCCTGTGTCCTCAAGTCCATTCTCTACGTCTGCGTCTTTACCGAATTGAGTTCTTGCCCAGACATTCCATCATTCTGTTTTAAGAAGTCATCTTGCCTGTGGGCATTTGAAATAGGCAGCTAAATGATGAGAAGTGTGACTTTTTGGTTGGTCACAAATGTACAGAGTGACCTCACGTACGTGAAGTCACATACAGAGTGACAGTACAAAGGGAACTCAGCTTGCCTGCCAAATCTGCACTTCTCTAGTACCTTGTGAAAAGACCATCCTCTTCTAAGTCATCAAGACCAGAACCAGGGAGGCACTGACAATTCCTTCTCCTTTACCCCTGTGTCCCTCCAGTCACCAAAGCAAGGTCACTTTACCTCTTTATTATCTATTGTATTCATCCACAGTCCCAGGCCCTCATTACTTCCCGCCTGGATTTCTGTATGTACAGCTCTCCACCTTCTGCCCTGTCTTTATTCCATTCTCCCAACTGCTGTCGTAGTCCTTTACCTCAACTGCAAGGATGACCACGTGAGTCCCTGCTTAAATGTGTCCCTGGTTCCCGTTGCCCTTAGGAGAAAGCCTGAGCATCATTTGAGCATGAGTCTCCATTGCTTGTCCCTTGTCATCCTCACTTACTCTTTCCCTTCCCTAGTGGGTCCTGCTTCCATGCCTTCTGCCCACTTAGAAGACTTTTCCCCTGCTTGGCTCATCTTGTTTACTCTCATGTTTCAAGACTCAACTCAAGCATCACCTCCTCTGTGAGGAGCACCACCTTCCTAAGCCACCCAGCGGTCTGGGCTGGGCTTCCCCCGCCCCGCTGACGCCTGCCTCTGTTATTCCACCAAGCGCACTGGGTTGGGATGGGCCACTTAGCTGTTTCCAGAGTGAACGCGCTTGAGAGCACAGCCTGTTTTGTTAAAAAAAAAATCTCATGCTTCTTCATGCCTAGCCTGGTGTCTGACACATAGGAGACTCTCAAAAAAGATTAGTAGGATATACACGGATAAGAAATTACTTTTTTATCTTCCTGAAACCAGGAAGACTGAAGCTGGGTAACAGAAGCTTTCCTCCTTCCCACCTTTCTGTCTGTATGCATTCCAGCATCTGCTCAACAGCCCAGCTGTGATGGAAGAGAAGCATATGGTTGACTTGAAAGAGGCAGTTGGGATGTGACTGCATGTGAAATATATACACCCCCCACCCCCC
>NW_020173201.1:1869122-1968312 GCF_003031525.2 Neophocaena asiaeorientalis asiaeorientalis
GTACAGGGTGGCAGCAATGACACCTCACATTTGTCCTTTTATTTGCATTCTTCTCCTTAAGTGTCGCCACAGACGTGATCTCATCTGGTGCAAGGGGCTGGTAGCCTGAGTGTTGGATGGGAGCTTGCGATAATCCCAGCTTTGTAGATGCAGAAAGGGAGATAAGGAGCGAAGAAATTTGCCCAAAGTTAGTGAGTTGCTAGTGGCGGAAGAGACCAGACTTTGGGCTGAAGTCGTCTGCCCTTTCTTCTCTTTTATAACCGGCAGAACTGGGTTGTATCAGATTGATGTTTTCACGTATCATCATTGAAAAGGAAGATAGGCAGAAGAGGTGGTGTAAAAAGTGTTCTGTGTATTAATTTTGCTTGCAGGTGTACTTTTTAACTGTTAATTTCCCTAATCTTCCTTCAGTTCTGGTTAAGTGCTCAGGGTGGTGGTGTCATTGGGTTCATTTGGCTGAAGTAGCTGAGGCCCATTAAGTGGTGTTCTGGGGCCTGCTTTGGGCAGAGATGAAATTGCCACACTTCACTTGGTCAGTTTGGGAATAGTATTGACTTCAAACAATTTTCCTGCTTCACAAGCTAATAAAGTGACAACAATAAAAGCTTAGTCCTTCTTAAATTGTACTCTTTACATTCTATTAAATCCTTTAAAATGAATTTTTTTTTTGCCGTTCTGGAATTGTGGAGTCTTTGCGTAAACTTACGCAGGACAAGAAAATGGCTCGCTAGCATTCAACAATCACATTGTTAGCTTCCAGGAATCTATACATTTTGAAAATTGCAGCCTCTGAAGTGGGCTGTTGCAGGGAAACCACACCTACATGTTTAAATTAAATTCTGGGCTCCTGAGAGCAAAGATGAAGGCAGAGTGAGATTGAAAATGCAAAGGGCAGAACAATCAGGACTCAGCCAAGATATGTTCAGACAGCAAGCAAGTCTTGGACGGTAGTCTTTCGGTTACTTTTTTGTGGCGGGGGGTGGTGGTTACTCTCTCCGTTGATCTCTGGCAAATCTGTCTAGTTTTGTTGTTTTATCAGTCCTTATTCTTCTTGATCACTGAGTTATTCCAGCCCCTCTGTCCGCTGCCTGCATGAAACCTCTCTTCTCTTGGCTTTTATTATACAAGAAATGGTATTCTCAGTCTCCTCCTGTCTCTTCCCTGCTAATGGCTTCTTCTCCCACCATCACTCTACCATCCACACTCATCAGTGGTTTTCACTTTATTTTGGTCCCTGATGGCGTTTGTGTGGGACATAGCGGTTTTTCCATATCTGGGTGTTTCTACTTGTTTGTCCTGCTGTCTTCCCAGACTCAGTAGCTTAAAAACAAATTGACTTTGCAGTGTTTGTGGTGGGAAAGATCATTTGTTTCATTATCTCGTGTTAGAATTAAGTAAATTAAAGCTCAGGGAGGAGACCTGACTGGTGTAATTTTGCACAGCCATCACTTGGCGAAATCAGGCTAGAAACCAAGGCTCTTGACCGTCTGTACATCTCAGAGCCTCTGCGTGGACTTCTCCTCACTCACCGACTCATCACAGTCTCCTGTACCATTACTGTTCCCTCAGCAAGGAACTTCAGAGCTATTTGACCTTCACATGTCCCCTCCTTCCCCACAAACCAACCTACCAATTCTTTCTCTGATTTAAAATTTTATTCTTTAATAATTAAAGAAATTTACCAACAGTAAAATTCACTTTTTTGGAGCATGTAGTTCTGTGAGTTTTAACACATGCATATAAACAGCATTTAGAATAATCTATCGCCCCTCAAATTGCCTGGTGCTGCCTTTTTGTAGTCAAACTCTCCCCCTCCCCCTGACTCCTGGCCACACCAATCTGTTCTCTGTCACTATAGTTTTGCCTTTTCCAGAAAATCATGTAAGTAGGATTATATGGACTGTATCCCTTTGAGACTGACTTCTTTCATTTAGCATAATGCATATGAGATTCATCCATGTTGTATGTATCAATAGTTTGTCCCTTTTTATGACTAAGTAGTATTCCACCACTGTTTGTTTACTCATTACACCAGCAGTGTGTGAGAATCTTAGTGGCTCTGCATTTTTGCCAGCATTTTATATTGCCAGTTTTTAAAATTCAACCATTTTGATAGATGAGTAATGGTGTCTCATTGTGATTTTAATTTGCATTTATTTCTTTAATGATTAATGATGTTGAACATCTTTTCATGTGCATATTTGCTGTTCTTCTGCCTGTTAGGTATATCTGTATATTTCCTGTCCATCATGATGTTTACTTCACCCACGGTCATTGTCATAAGCCTATTCCATGTGGTTATTGTGCCTAGCTTTCTGTGTCAGCATTGTTTCCCAGGTACCCCAGTATGTTCCAAGGTCAAGGCACTGAGCTAGGAACTTTATGTACATAGTCTCATTTTACTCTTACAAAACCCCTGTGAGATAAGTGGTGTCTTCTGTTTTTATGGAGGAGGAATAAAGACCCCATGTTCAACAGATATTTATTGAGTACCTACTGTATGCTATGAGCCAGTTATTATACCCATTGACTAGTTCTGTGACTTTGGGCAAGTCATTTAATCGCTGAGTCAATTTTCTTATCTGTTAAATAGGGATCTATATCACCGTATTTTCTCTCAGGGTGATGGAGCAGAGGTTTTAAAGAAGAACGTAGACGGTCTGGCCATGGTATATACTGAGGAAACATTGGCAGTGGTTCTACTGTTCTCTTCAAACACTTCATACTGTCCTGAGGCTGTTTCTGCCCCTTGCTGGCTACCTTCCTCTGGAAAATTGCCCCTTGGCCGGTCTCCTCCTCCACTCTGCATCAATATCAGGACCAACACAAGATTCGGCCTTTTGTTTTTAAGAAATCTGTTTCTCTGGTTGCTCTGTGTAGCTCACTAATGAATTGGCATCAGTTGGTCGAGAAAGAGATGGGATTGAACAAATTTTGAAAAGCAGACCTACAGTGCTGCAGTTACTCCTTCATCCCTCCTCTAAAGGCAGAGGACCAGTTACCATGGAGATTGCTGGTAGCTAACCTGGGGGCTGTGTTCCTAAATTCACATTTCTTACTTTGAATACCTAACCTGAGGTATGGCAAAAGGGGTACTAGGGAGGGACCTTATCTCTCAGAGCAATGGTGTGTGTAGTGTTGCTGGAATGTTTTAAATTTGTCATTTACTAGTCATTTAATCAAGCTTTTTTTCTTTGTTAGCCAGATAATTGGGGATGATTTCCAGGAAACTGGAAATACTTTGAAGAGGGGCTGGTATTTGAAATGAGTGCTTAAGATTCTCTGAAGTCAGTAACAGAAGAGTTAAATGAGCCAAATGCTTTACTCTGAGTCCATTCCAGCTTCAGTGTTTATGTAAGAATGTCTTACTTTTACTAATACCATAAAGGGTTGATCTAGTTGGCAAGGTTATTCTGTTTAGGGTGAGACAGAAAGAGAAAATCATAATATGAGTAAAAAAAAAAAAGAATCATGGTACCAAGATGGCATTTTACACATTGTCATCATCCATTATGGAGTATGAGAGGCTTTGTTTGTGGAAGCAAGGGTGTGCTTAAAATTGGCTCCCTGCTTTTACCTCTTCGGTAGCTAGAGCACGTTTTCAATTGTTAAGCATGTATCCAACGCTTACCATGTTCCAGGTCTATGTTAGGTATTAAGTCTCCTTAATCTTCACAGTAACCATCTGAAATAGAAGATAGCCCCATTTTACAAAACATCGTGTGGAGAGGCCATTTGACTTATCCAGTGTGACCCTGTGAGGAGGTGGCATTGAGCCCTGGTTCTCTGACTGTGCCCGCTGCTCTTATTGGAACCCACTCTGCCTCACTCTGCCTGTCACGGAGGCATGACAGCTGCTGCCTGCTGAGTGCCAAGAAAGCCAGCACACCTTCTCCCACTGTGGCATCTTTCTTTCATGGGGGCTGTTTCCAAGACCTAAGGTCAACACTTGCCTACCACAAGCCCTGAGATCGGGTAATTTTATTTTGTCCAGAAGGCCCATTGTAGAAAGAACATGAACTTTAAGTCAGAGAAAATGTTCAAGTGGTGTCTCCAGCATTTTGTCACCATTGCAGGGCCTTCTGGCTGGTCTTGGGGGCCTGAACAAGCTGCCTAGGGTAGTGGTTAAGAATGTGGATTCTGGAGTAAACTGGTTTCAAATCCTTGTTCTATCAGCTGTGTGACTTATCAGCTGTGTGACTGTGTACAACTGAATTGCTTTCTATGCCTCAGTTTCCACCATCTGTGAAATGGGTGTAGCGATAGTTCCTACCTCACAGGGATAAATGACTATAAAGAGACAAATAAGAACTGTCAAGAGGTTGAGTTGAAATAACCCCATTTTGGTCATCTTGGTCATCTAGTGCAATTGTTTCTTTCAGTGACATGATAACGAGCTTCCTTGAAATTTATAGTACCTTTCTTCTCTCCTTCTTGCCCAGAGTGAAAGAATTTCACATTTTTTAAATTTAATGCCAACACAAATATTTGCTACCACGATTTTACTAGAAAAACAGATTAAATTATCACAAAATTACTATCTCCACCTAAGAAATTGAATTAGTAAATCTAAACAGGATTTTTTTTGTCTAGAGAATACCTAAGTGTTTTTTGTAGAATTACTATACATAAAATTAGGTATAGTAAACAACAATCTCATTTTTTAGGTGAATATATGAAAAACACAACCAATTCTATATTAAAAGAACAACAGCAACACCCAATTTCATCGAAATGATTTGACTCCCCTTCTTTAATCTTGAATTTGGCTGGGTTGCATTTGAATTAACTTTTTTTCCCCTTCAAGTTGACTGCAGTAAGAGGGGACCATAGCTGTGAGTCCACCAGGAGGACAGCAGTCTCTGAATTGAGCGTAGGTCTACAAGTCAAATTTGACTGATACCCGTGGGCAGCGTGGTGCTGGCTGAGTCTGCATCCTTATTCCGAAGTCTGTCCTGATGTCCTGTGACTAATATGTTCCAGCTGTCTGGGTCACTACTTTGGAGTACTATTTATTTGCAGCGGTGATGCTGCAAATAGGAAGAGCTTTCCCTTTTGTTGGTTGAAAGCTTTGCTGGTAATTAGCGAAACAAGCATGTCTCTTATTTGGAGAGAGACTGGAAAAGCGGCTGAAGAGTCAATTGTACGTAACCGCTTTGGAAAACGATCTGGCATTACCGAGGAGAGTTGAACGAACATATGTGGTCCCAAGCCCAGCTCTCTTCTCCTAGGTATACGCCCTGGAGAAGTTTGCTGTGTGCACCGGGGGATAAGCAGTAGAATATAAATGCAGCATTATTCATAACAGCAAAAACTGAAAAATCCCCAGATGATCCTTAACAGTAGAACGGAACAGTAAATTGTGGGTATGTTCACATAGTGAGAACTATATGGTGGTGAAAAATCAGCTACAGGCACATGAGTCAACAGGGATGAACCTCAAAATCACAATCTTACGAGGCGAGTCTGCAATACATACAGTCCTTGTTTGCTTTGTATTAGGCTTAAAGCCAGGCAGAACACAACATATTGAGAATACAGATGTGGTAAAAGCATACAGAGGAGGAAAGGATTGACTCAAGATTCAGGCCTGTGGTTATCTCTGGTGGGGAGAGTGGAGGCGTTGAGGTACAGGAAGGGGTACACAGGCCTTTTGTTTGTTTGTTTGTTTTAAATAAAAGTCAGAACGGAACCCAGCACCACCAACTGGGTATTAACATACATGGGATTCATTTTATTATTCTTTAAGCTGACATATGTTATTATATTAGTTATCACTGCATAACAAGTTACCTCAAAATTTAGTGGCTTAAAAGTGATAAATCTGCATCATCTCACACAGTGTCTGTGTGGGTCAGGAAACCAGGAGCGGCTTCGCTGGATGGTTCTAACCAGGGGAGGGTCACATGGGGCTGCAGTCAGGATGTCAGTGGAAGCAGCCATCGTCTGAAGCCTTGCCTGGCCTGGAGGATCTGCTTCTCAGAAGGCTTACTCACCTGGCTGTTGCAGGACGCCTCGGTCCTTACCATGTGGGCCTCCCTCTAGGGCGGCTGGAGTGTCCTCATGACCATGACGTGGCAGCGGGTTTCCCTGCCAAGGCAGTGAGAGGGAAGCTGCTCTTTGGACCTGGCCTTTGAAGTCACACCCCATCCTTTCCCTAATATCCTATTAGCCACACATGCCAGCCCTATTCAGTATGTGTGTGTGTGTGTGTGTGTGTGTGTGTGTGTGTGTGTGTGTGTGTGTGTTGGGGGTACTTCACAAGAGCCTGAGTGCCAAGAGGCAGGGGTCATTGGGGGCCATCTGGGAGGCTGGCTACCATGGTAGGCACTTTTATTTTTAAATTAAAAAATTTTTTTTATTGTGTGTGTTTGGTCTTTGTTGCTGCTCACGGGCTTTCTCTAGTTGCGGCAAGTGAAGGGTACTCTTTGTTGCGGTGTGTGGACTTCTTATTGCGGTGGCTTCTCTTGTTGCGGAGCACGGGCTCTAGGCGTGCGGGCTCAGTAGTTGTGGCATGTGGGCCCTAGAGCATGCAGGCTTCAGTAGTTGGTGCGGCAGGCTCAGTAGTTGTGGCTCACGGGCTCTAAAGCGCAGGCTCAGTAGTTGCAGTGCACGGTTTTAGTTGCTCCGCGGCATGTGGGATCTTCCCAGACCAGGGATCAAACCCGTGTCCCCTGCGTTGGCAGGCGGATTCTTAACCACTGCGCCACCAGGGAAGTCCGGCACTTTTAAATATATTTCACAATAGAAGTTTTAATTTAGAGACAAACTAAATTGGTCAGCTTATTTTTCTTTAGGAATGATGCAGGCATCCATTTAAATGAAAATTACTAGAGATGCTGAAGGTGTTACCAATCAGTATGGGTTGGAAGAAAAGTCAGTGGTTTAATTTGAGTAACTAAGTGGCGGAGCCTGCCTGACGGGAATGTCCAAGGGGCAGGGAGCGGGTGGAAGGGCAGTGAAGAGAGGAACTTCAGTAACACTCACACCAGGACGTGTGGTATAGAGATGGGATTGTATGTATCTAGACTTCATCCCACCTATACCTAGATCTGGCAAAAATCTGGGGCTCCTGAGTTTGAAGCGAATTCTCCGAAGCAGGGGCCATTGGGAGCTTCCTGGACGCACTGTGATATTAAAACCCCTACCAGCTTCACACGTTGTCCCAAGACCATCTTTAATGAAAAAGGAGATTCCATCCCTCACTCCCTTCCCCCGCATGTAAGGGTGTGGCTGGAAATGAACTAGGCAAGTAAGGATAGGAGTTTTGGCTTTAAAATTCATGCAATGGGTGCTTCCCTGGTGGTCCAGGGCGGTAAGACTCCACACTCCCAGTGCAGGGGGCCCGGGTTTGATCCCTGGTCGGGGAACTAGATCCCGCATGCCGTAACTAAGAGTTCGCATGCTTCAACTAAAAGATCCCACACGCAGCAATGAAGACCCTGAGTGCTGCAACTAAGACCCGGCGCAGCCAAAATAAATAAATAATTATTTAAAAAATGCATACAGTGATTGCATTCAACTCCATAATGCATATCTGTTTCAATATTAACAGCTTTAATATTACTAATTCACTTGCTTATCTTTCCCTCACCAAAATCCGTGAGTAAAGTTGATGTTTCCAAAGGTACATCATGTTTTTTCCCTTGGTTTTGTGTTGCTGTTGGCGTAACTTCTTGGTCAGTATTCCTGGGGTCCAAGTGCTCTCGTCGGTGAATCATATCCTGTCTTTTTTGTGAGTTGCAACATCCTTGTGAACAGGTGTTCCAACCCACAGGAGAGGTAGCTGCCTGGAGAGGTTTTCTCAATTTTTAATACTTAAAAAAAATAATTTAATACTTAAAAAAAATAATTTATTTATTTTTGGCTGCATTGGGTCTTCGTTGCTGCGCTTGGGCTTTCTCTTTGTTGCGGTGGCTGCTCTTTGTTGCGGTGTGCGAGCTTCTCACTGCGGTGACTTCTCTTGTTTACGGAGCATGGGCTCTAGGCGCACAGGCTTCAGTAGTTGTGGCACGTGGGTTCAGTAGTTGTGGCTCGTGGGCTCTAGAGCACAGGCTCAGTAGTTGTAGCGCACGGGCTTAGTTGCTCCGCGGCATGTGGGATCTTCCAGGACCAGGGCTCGAACCCGTGTCCCCTGCATTGGCAGGCGGATTCTTAACCACTGTGCTACCAGGGAAGTCCAGAGGTTTTCTCAATTTTTAATCAAGCTAGTGAGCGGAGAAGACAGGACTAAAAGCCAGGTGCAGGGGTCCCTGACTAGCTTTCCTCAGACTTTTGTACACCAGCATGTTCACATGGTAGACATCAAGACCTCTAAACCTTTGCGCATTGCGTGCAGAATTTTGGTGATCAGCAGGTGAAGGGCCACTTCAGGCCATCATGCGGGGTAGTTTTGATGCTGCTTCCATCTTTATTGGCAGAGCAGTCAGTGTCTGTGCCATTATATTCTGTTGTATTTTGCCTTTTATAAAAATGAATGGAAAATCTTCAACAGCGAGTGGTAATTGCCTTTCTGTGTGGCAGCGATAAAAATTACCTGGGGTGCCATGTGAGCCTTGTTTTACTTTCTTTGGCCAATAGCGTGCTTTCTTGAGAAAGAAGGGAGAAAAATGAAATACATATATATAAAATGTCAAAAATACGTTAAGGGTTATTGTGTTTCAAAGGGAAGTATAATGACTAATAGTCATTATAGTAATTGGTAATCATAATTATAGTATTATTGGTACTATTAAGAATGATTATTAATATATACTCTCAGGGAGTAAACTGCAGTGTGTGCGTGCCCCTCCCCCCCCTCCCCGCCCCTTCCCCACAATGACATGCGGCTGTGTTGTTTGGCTGTTTGGCTTTGAGGTTGGTTTTCAGGAGGGTGTCATGTTATGGGGTAGGGAGCGTGGGGACGGCCTGTGAATTTATGTTCCCTTCCTAGCTGATATAAGTACTGTGCTTTCTCCTTTCCTAGTGAGATAAGCCCTGAGCTTGAGGTCAGAAGACCTAAGTAGCAGTTTCATGTCTGATGTTTTCTAGTTGAATGTCCCATATCATCTCTGACACTTAGCTGCCTCCTCTGGAAAATGGAATCAGTAAACACCGCTTGCCTCACAGGGCTGTGAGGTGTGCTGAGGTGTGGTGGAGGCCATCAGGCCCCCGGGCCACTGTGCCCTAGAGTACGTATTATAGTTGAGTGGAGCAGCATGTCTGGTGTGGTTCTGTGAGGGTACATGAGTGCCTTCTAAGTGTAGTCTCAGAATCCGAGGTCAGAGTCAAGCTCAGGTCCTTGAAGCCCCAGTTTTTGTTCAAGTGGAACTTTAGGCTACATCACTGCCCTGAAATTTATGTGAATTAAAAGAAACTTACTGAGGAATTCCTTTGTTCCAGAAGTTCCTCGAGTGGGTCAGGCCAGTGGTCGTTCCCTACGTTCAGTACGTGATGGGATTATTTTTTTCTCTTTTCACTTTTCTCCTTGCTAAAAAAACAGTTTCAACAGAATTTTAACCTATAGGCTTGACATATATTAAGAGCACTGTCTCAACTGAAATGGCATTAACTTAATAAAATCCTTTGGTGGTAACGTGTTGTTTTGCTTATTCTTGCAGGGCGAGGACAGCATGAACGTCCATAAATGTGCCTCTGGGCATATTTAGCCATTCGTTTTTGATTAGGAAAAAGAAGACGGCCATCCACTTGAAAGGTGAGTAAAGATTTCTGTGCGTCCTTTTATTATAAAAATGTTCAAACATACTGAAGAGTTAAAAAATGTACAGTGAGTTTACATTTAACAGTTGTTAGCATTCTGCCACATTGTGTGTACCTGTGTGTGTGTGTGTAGTAGGTTTCTCCTGTTTTCTGCTGAAACACGTGAAAGTAAGTTGAAGAGATCATGACATTTTATCCTCAATTCTTGGGGATGCAGTTCCTAAAAATAAGACTATTCTCCCCTGAGGGACATTTTAGAACATTCATGAACTCCATGACAGAATCATTTAATTAAACACAGTTACAGTTTCCTATTAAAAGATGAATTTATGTTCCCTTCCTGGCTGATATAAATAAGGTCAGATTTAAAGAATATTCAAACAGTGACTTACTTAATGGACAGACCTATATAGTGAATTTGTTTGATATGAAAAACATCTGGATATAAAGGATTGGACTTTGCACTACACGCATGTGCCCTGTATAGGAGAGGATTACTGTGCTTTCTCTGTTCCTGGTAATCTGCCCATCTGGCCCGCTGTAGCTGATGTTTATTGTTAGGTCAGAGGATCTGATGACTACTCTTCCCTCCTTCCTGACCAGCATTCACAAGTAGACCAGTCTCTGTGATTTAATGTGATCAAAGGTCTTAATTGATTTTTTTAGCCTGAACTTACAAGGAGAATGGGAAAAGAATATGAGTGGTAATGTCCAGTTGAGGTTAGTGTATTAAGATCAACATTAGAGAGAATCAGAATGATTCCCAGCCCCAAAATTTGACTACCTGAGTCGAAACTTTACATAAAGTCTTAAAGATGTGTGTTCAGCTCTGACTGTAGTTGTAAGTATTACCCGTGAGGGCCGTTTACACAGTCGGTCATTACAGCTCTGTGGTGCTTGCAGGGTTGCTGTTGCAGTTCTACATTCTAATCTGTTACATTTTGTTTACAGTATCTTCTTCTGGAGGCCCTGAGTGTTGCAGCATTTCTTCATTCATGTTTATGAACTAGATTTACCCATTTAGAGCGTAATTTTAAAAGAAGTCTGTTTAAGTGAGCCATTTAGGGCAGCAGAGTCGTCTAGTATTTTCATTTCTGATTTAGAATAAAAAGTTAGTGACAGCAGTAAAGTTTCTGAAAGACACTAACTTTCCGAAGACGCTGGGACTGGAATTATAGGTATCTCAAAATGATCTAGTTTGCTTTCTCACTGTTTGGCCTCTGTCTGGTTATGCTTAGAAGAAATGAGGAGGCGTGCCTGGGGCTCCACATGAGGCAAGAGGCTCTGCAGGATGGCGGAAGGGAAGGCATATGGGACTCTGTGTGCGGCCTTCAGTTGGCTCTCTAGTTCTGGACCACTTAGAAATGGGGGAGTGTTTGTTTCTTAAACGTTCTATTGAAATAGAATATATATACAGAAAATACGCATATTGTAAGTGTATAGCTCAATGCAGTTTCCAAACTGAGCTCACTAATATAACCAGAACCCAGATCAAGAAAACAAAACATTCTCCCAACAGCCTCATGCCTCCTCTAGACACTAGATTCCGGACATTACCCACTCGGTGGGGAATTACTCTCTTGACTTCTAGGAGCATAAATTAGTTTGCCTGTCTTTCTGTGTGTGTGTGTGTGTGTGTGTGTGTGTGCGTGTGTGTGTATGTATAATGCAGATCGTACTCTTCTGTGTCTGACTTTCCTCATTCAACAATGTATTAGAAAGATTCCTCCGTATTGTTGCATGTAGTTGTAGATTGATCATTTTCATTGCTGTAGAGCATACCATTGTGTGAGAATCCAGCAGTTTATTCCTTCTGTTAGATGCAGGTGATTTTTTTGGGTTCATCCACTCATAGCACCCTGTGGCAGAAATGGGGATTAACCAAGGTTTTATCCTCATTGTGGTTACCATTGAAGTGTCCCGAGTTGTCCAACCTCTGCCCAGCTTCTGCTGTGATACAAAGGAGGAATCCCGGCAGCCGATAGAAGGTTGAGACACAGTTGGAAGAGATTGGTTTTTCAGTCCTGTAATGATTCCTGTTGCTTTTCCTGTGACTCACCATGTCCCTTTTCTCTTTGTTCTCAGCTGGCACGTTTTTTCCATCCTTTTGTCTGTCATTGTAAGTCTTTCTGCACCCCCTCCAAGGAGACAGTAACTATATCAAACAGTAGGCAGTCAGTAAATATTTAAAGTTCATTGGGTGTTGATATTAGGTGTTAGATGAAGGGTGAAGAGTTGCAAGTCATGGGCTTGCTCTTGAGGAGCCTGTGTTGTGGTTACAGTTTCATAGGTACAGGTATGGGCCACATCGCTGGAAACCAGTTGTACTGTAAAGTTCAGGATGTAAACTCAAAGGCTTGCATGGGCCAGGCTTGTAACATGGCGGAAATTAGTAGGGGGCGGGGTTGCTCAGTAAGGAGTGATGGAGCTGTGGGGAATGAGTATATATGCCCTGCCCAATTTTTGACCCAACAAAACAGAACATGTCTGGCTGAATTTAGCAAATCCACCAATGTCCACCCTTTAGGGAATAGAGTGTTCATTACAAGAAAGTGGTTCCCATGGGATTTGGGTGTTTTTATGGCCAAATTCTGTTTTTATAAATGAAGTTTTATTTGAACACTGTCGTGCTCATTTGTGTATGTATTGTCTATGACCGCTTTTGTGCTACGACAGCAGCGTTGAATAGTTGTGAAAGAGATTGAGTGGAGCATTTGCAACAGTGACCATATGGGCCACAATGGCTAGAATATTTACCATCTGGCCCTTTGCATAAAAGTTTGTCAACTCCTGCTTTACTTCATCAAAGCAAGGACGTAGTGATAATAACCTCTGTAGTCATGAAATAGTGTGAGCCCATTACTTTTAGCGTTAATGCCTTTATTTATTCATTTATTTATCCAACAGATATTTACAGAGTGCCTATTGTACGTCAGGCATAAAATGGTGATAGTCAGATATGGTTCTTGCCCTTGTGGGCTTTACAGAGACCACTGTGAACTTGAAGTTCCATTGTAGGGTTGTGCTTTCTGTGAATCAGAACAAAAGTGTAATATGGAAATAGATTTACGAAATCCTCAAATTCAAACTAATGTGTCGGCTATTTTTGTTAATTTTATAAATTTGATGAACACTTACTCTGTGTAACCTAATGGTTAATTCAGTTATAAAAAAGTATGTTGTATGATATCATATAAATAATTATGTGTTTAGAGGTCCTAATTGTTTACATGTTGGAACAAAGATTGCTTGAAAGCAGCCTGTCTGGATAGGGCTGTGATCTTTGAAGAGCTTACCAAAGCAAGCCAAGCAGACCTTCAGTCTTAGGCCATGATAATAAGAAAAAATAAGCCTCAGCAGAAAGAACAGCACACAAGGTAATAAAGTTTGGAATGTAGTTAAACAAACGTATCTTTGTCGGTATGCTTATCTGCTTGCTTACTCGAGGTCATTAAAGTTAGTTTCTTCTTAATAGGAGGCTGTAGAGTGCAATGTAATGAACATAGAAAATAGAGAAATGTTTTTAAATTTTCTCCAGGGAGTGTGAAACTGGTTTTTAACATCATTTTCACTCAATTAGCATTTTTATATATGCTCATCTATGCTTTTCGGGTGGACACTGGGGCTATGACTGACCTGTCACCGTAGTTATTTAGCTGTGTGTAATAATTTGAAGATGTGAAAACGCACAAAGTCCTGACAGTGTTTATACACTGCCTTAGGAGCCATCTGATGTCAAGTGTCACGCTGCTTGCACCTTCTGAGGCTGTGGTCTGGGCGACCAATGTGTGCTTTCCTCTGAAATCTAATTATGAGGATTTGTCTGAAGGAACTATAGGGAAGAAATGTTAGCTGGTGCAATGAACAGTTCAATGAATATGGTTAAAACTAGTACTGATTTCTTCTGTTGGCAAAATTAATAAATAAGGTTAAGGTTTAGTTCCTCTTCTTTATGAGGAAGAAATGATATATACACCCATACACAACTTTCTGCTTCTTGTGTTTAAAATGTTTTTAAAAACCTCAATCTTATTCTTCATTTTAGTAATTTTTTGTAGTGGTTTGGATTTAGGGGTAACTGAAAAATGAGAAGACTGAGAGGAAGTAAATATCACAGTTGTTTTCCTTGCAGAGCTGAAAACTGCAGGCTTAACTGCTTTGGTTAAAAATAAAGTTTTATGAAACAAATTTGATGATAGGCCAGAACACTTGATCTGTGGCATTAAAAAAACTGGATCTTCTATTCTGCATAATATGGAGTTCTTCTGTCAAGAACTCCAGCTCCAGGAGTGTTTAATTTGTCAAGGCTAGCTAATTAACATTCACTTTCTCAGTCTCTCAAGTTTTATTTTCGGAGAGGGAAAGGCCTGAAGTGCAGCTGAATATAGCTTGATAGAGCGAAACGTGTTTTAGAAGGAGATCAGAATGATTCTCTTGGCTGCAAGTAACAGAAAACCCGATTCAAACTATCTTAAGTAAAAAGGTTTCTTGGTTCAGGTGGTTGAAAGTCTAGAGATGGATCTGACTTCAGGAAGGGCCGGACTGGGGATCCAAACAATGTTACGAGGGTCATTCTTGGCTGCATGTTCTTGGGCTGCAGGTGAGACCTCCAGCGGCTTCAGGTTGACGTCGTTGCAGTGACCATCCAAGGCACTGCACAGACGACGTTCTTGGTCTGGTGCCTAGCGCTGGACCAGTCACTGTGGCCAGGGACATGGGCCCATCCTGACTGGATTGCCCAGGTCCTATGCTTCACACATAGTGTCTGAGGTGAGCACCTCTTCAAGCATTGATTGATGACAGTGGGGAACGGTTCCCACCAGAAGCACAGAAATTAGGGAGGGTCAGTGGATGCTGAGAGGCAAACTAATAATAATAAATGTATCTTTTTATGGTTTGCAAAGCATTTTCAGGTGTATTCACTTGTTTGACTTGAAAGAAGCATCAGGGAGGCAGGATAAAGAAGTGATGAAGAACATGGATCCCGGGGCCAGACTGTGTGGGCTCAGTTATTAGCCACATAAGATTTTGACAAATACTTAACCTCTCTGTGCCCTAGTTTCCTCACTGTGCAATGGGGATAAAGGTATCTACCTTATAAGGTTCTGGGAAGGATTAAATTAATGGGTATTTGTAGGGCACTTAGAACAGTACCTGATACATGCTGGTCCCTCCGTCCCTTGTTATTTTTGTCATCTTTGGGACGGCCCTGCGCAGAGTGACAGGTGAGCTTGTGGAAGTCCAGAGTCGCATGGCCTGTAAAGGGGGCAGCAACATCAGTCAGGTCTCCTGACTTCTTCCCTGGCCCCACAGTTGCCTTTATGTAATGACTGTGGAGCGTTTGGATTAATAATCAATCAAAGAAGCAGAGAGGGAAAAACTCTTACAAAGTAGGCCTGTTGTTTGGATGTACCTACGTGTACAAGCAGGGCAGCGTTACTTACATATTCTATTTGCAGGCCGATCTTTAGCTTCCCAGGTACAGAGTGCCCCCAGGGATATTTAGAGGACATCAGTGGGAGGACGTTGGCACAGAATTTTTCCACCCTGGTGGGCACAGGCTTGGGACAGTCAGCCGTATCCAGGGTTAGCACTCACTCCGGAGGTGTTTGCTGATTGCTTAATCAGAGCCAGTAATTCTGAGCTTTAGAGGAAACCAAGATTGTTGTGGTTGGGAGGCGATTTGAACCCATCAGTACGCTGTGAGGACGTAATTTCGGACAGAGAGGCTCACACCGCCCCAGAATGCTGCTTCCAAAGGCCTTTAGTCAGTTCTGTCTAGAAAAAGACACCATTTTCCTCATTAAGAATGTATTCCCACAACGGTGAGACAGTTTTGTGGGGAAATTATTCAAATGACTTAATGAAGGAGGCTTGCCCCGGGGACTCAGACTTTGGTGTGACCCAGACATCTAAGGAGGGTCATGTTCCTTTCCGAGGATGTAGACAATGATTTCTTTGTACTGACTGTGGACTCAAGACACTGTGTTACTGTGGATTATCTTTAACATCCCACCCCAAATATGCAGCTCTACATGAGAAGAAAAACTTAGCGGAAACCACAATTTTGGCTCTCCCTACAGTGCTTCTGAGGAAGAAGGGTGCGCTTCGGCATTCCCAAAGCTTGCTTCGTGGGCGAACCCACCCGCTTCCCTGCATGGAAAACTCTGCCCTGCAGTGAGCGGCCTGTCCTCCCTTGCTGCCACTGTGCCTGGTATGTGGGAGGTGCTCAGATATTTCTTGAATGAACAAACCTATTTGAACAATGCCTTTGTCTTCATTTTCAGTTTCTTTTTTTTTTTTTTTTTTTTTTTTTCGGTTCGACGGCAGCCATGGCTCACGGGCCCAGCCGCTCCGCGGCATGTGGGATATTCCCGGACCGGGGCACGAACCCGTGTCCCCTACATCGGCAGGCGGACTCTCAACCACTGCGCCACCAGGGAAGCCCTTTCAGTTTCTTTTGACAAGAAATTGTTTACCGTGTAGGTGTCTTCAGGAATTTCGGCTCTGAGTCTGACATTACCTTCTGTGTGAACACACCGCATTATGTTCTTTCTTCAGATGAAGGTGGTGGTGTTTGAGTATTGATTCCAACACCTGCTTTTACAATGGTGTTTATACTCCAGATAACACCTATTCAGAGAGTAAAGGGATCAGCTACTAATTCTGTAGAAACGACCCTTGGTTTGCTAAATGCTTGTGGGAATCATAAAATGTTCTTAGATTTAATCCCACTTACTTTGTTCTTAGGTCCTTGGGAGCTTTTTGTCTTGTTTAGTAGTCTGGGATTGAATATTAATAGATTCTTCCTTGTCTTTAACCTGACCCTGTTTTATAGCTGAAAAAACAAGGGCAACCTTGTTTCCTGTAAGTCAACAACAAAAGTAATAACATTATTGTTCATTGTGTGATGGGTACTGCCCTGAGTTCTTTTACTGATTATCCTGTTTAATAGTCTCAACAACTCCGTGACCACTATTTTGTAGATGATGAAATGGAGGCAGAGCCAGAATGTGGCTGAGTGGCCCCAGGTCTGCTTGTAGCGCTCAACACGCGCTGTACTGCCAATTGGCATGGGTCACTGTCCAGGCCAGGGGCTCTCAAACTGCCTGCATATTGGAATCACCCTTAGGGCTATAAAAGCACTCCATGTCCAGGTACCCCCTCCCCCCCTCATGTTTTTATTTACTTGGTCTAGGATCTCAGGTGAAGGTGCTGTGCGTTCAGGATTGAGAACCTTTGAGCCAGAGCAGTGGTTCTTAAAATTTGGTCCCCAGAACAGCGGCATCAGCATCACCTGGGCACTTGTTAGAAGTAGAACTTCTTAGGTCCCACCCAAGCCTACTGAGTTGAAACTCTAGGGTGGAGGTCTAGCCGTCAGTGTTTTAACAAGCTCTCTGTGATTCTTTTTTCCTTACATTGTAAAATAGATAAACTTCATCTTCGTAACCACTGTTGCGTGTACAGTTCAGTAGTGTTAAGTATATTCACATTGTGGGGAAGTAGATCTCCAGAACCTTCTCATCTTGCAAACCTGAAACTCTATACCTATTAAACGGTTCTCCTTTCCTCTCTTCCCCTCCCCAGCCCCTGGTAACCACCAGTTTACTTTTGTCTCTGTGAATTTGGCTACTTTGGATACCTCGTATAAGTGGAACTCCAGGTGAGTGTTGTGGACACACAAGTTTGAGAACCCCGCACTCCAAAATTCGATTTGGCTTATCTCCCTTTAGACTCCTACCCACACCATTCGTATCAACCATACTGTGAATCTCAAACACACACCTTGAGCGTGCCACTGTCTTCCCAGTTCTGCCTCTGCCCCCTTGTTGTCCTGTGTCACTCGTCAAGTTGCTGAACTTCCCTGAGCTAGTTCTCTCATCTCTATAAAGGAAGTAACTGAACTTGCAGAGTCTGGTAGAAGTTAAATGATTAGACACATGTGAAAGTATTTTGTAAGCTATCAGGTGGTATACTAATGAAATATTAAGTATAGAAAATATCTTTTTAAAGTTTAGTTTTGTTTTTATTGAAGTTGTACAAGCTTGATTTTTAAAGGGTTATGTAGTTCCACAAGGCCTCTCATCCCCTTTATGGTGTTGCGCCCTCCCTGCCTTCCAATTTCTTATTTGGTATTTACCTTATACTGTGTAAACAGGATTCACAGGTATGCTATATAGTATAGTTTGATTACTTTAACTTTCCTGCACACAGATTTTTCGTGGATTTAATAATTGTCTTTAAAAATTTTGTGCCCTTATCACTAAGTTAGCCACAAACAGCCTTCCATGTGAATCTCCTCCCAATATCTTAGGTATTTTATCAATTTTATTTTCTTGACATTATCTCACCTGGAGTCTTAGGCATTGCACCTGTCTAGACCATATCCTCTCCAGGCCTGCTGTGTACCACGCCTTGAGATGGACTCTTCCTTCAACACCATTCTGGGGATTTCTCTTATCTTGCTTCTCTGTGGGCTTCCCTGTTTTCCACATTCCATATTCCCTTCTTTCTTGGTTTATTCCCTTATTTTGGCGTGTTAGTTTCTGCTGTATATTTATATTTACCGTACAGTCTGGTTGGTGTAGAGTTCTAGACTGGCAGTCTCTGAACCTCAGAATAGTGAAGGATTTGCTCATTGCCTCCAGGCTTCCGGTGTTAGTGGTGATAAATCTAAGACCTTCTGATTCCCCGTTCTCATCAGGTGAACGATCTTTCTTACTTTTTCTCTCGGACTCCTAGTTCTTCACGATAATGTTCCTTGGTGGGGAGGGTCTATTTTCAGGTATTGTGCTGAGATCTGAATGGGCATTTTCAGGCTGGAAACTCACCTCTTTCATTTTTAGGAATTTTCTTGACGTCTGTCATTACTGACTTTCCTCCCTCTTTTCTCTGTTCTTTCCTTCTGAAATTCCTGTTAGGTGTTGACTGACTTATACTGTTGACTGTGATCTTTACTCCTGTTTTCCACCTCTATTTTTAAGCTGTTTTCTTAGAATATTTCCTCAACTTTACTTTCTAATCTTTCTATTAAATTTTTAATGTTTGTTATCATGCTTTTGTTTTCTGATAGTTCTTTTTTTTGGTTTGTTCTTCTCTGGATGCTTCTATTTTATAGAGTCTTGTTTTTTTTATAAGAGTATTCTCTTAGCTCTCTGAGGAGATAATTATACTTTTTTTTCCTTTTTGAAGCTTTCTTTTTCTCATGATTTTTATTAACTTGCTTTTTTCCCTGTTTGTTTCTGTCTTTCATATTAGATACTTTCTTTATGTGGCTGATGATCCTTGAGTGTCAGTTCATGTTTAAGAATGGGGCTTCATAAATTGGAAGATATATGGCTTCTTTGGGTCTGCTACGTCAATTGCCATTTTCAAATTGATTTCCAGCTTTAAAAAGTTTAAAATTTAAATCTCTCTCCTTGTGGATTTATGCCTTTAAAAAGCAGTAACTGTTGTATTGGGGGTTTAGGAGAGAGAGGAACTAAATATGTGTGTCTGTCCACTGTCTTTAACTGGAAGTCAATATAGAAGTCTTAAAAATCCAGGGCAGGATTTGTAGCGTTGGTATTTGGTCAGACACATACCTGCAGTGGTGAGCCTTAGCTGGTGTTCTTTTATTTTTAAGGCGTGATATATATTTAGATTGCCTCAGTAGAGATCTTGGCTTTCTTGTTAACTCTGCAGCAGCTGCCTCTTTTTCTTGGTTAAAGGCTTTCATTTCAGATGTAAAATACCAATAAATTTATAAATAATTGGGCTTTGAGATAAAAAATAAGAATCCTTAAAAAAAATCCTTATTGATGTTTCTAAAAGCAATTTTCTGAGGGTAAGCATCTAATTCTTAGATTAAAATGCAGCTGACACATTAAGCCTTCTTACATGAAAAGCCCAATAATAGGCTTTAATGCCGTTTGTCCTTGACCACCCACAAAGGGCACTGCCGCAGGCCAGAGGGATTGGACATAAATATGGCATGGGGAGTGAGGCTGTGTTTGTGACTTTGATCCCTAGTAAATGCTTCAACAAAGCATTCAAGCTCGGATCGTCAGAGAGTAGGTAAAAAACTAACCTTAATTCTGATAGCAGGTCTCTGCAAAAATTAAGCAGGTTTGGGGAGGGCAGTGCGGTTCTTTTAATATAGGCCAACTGACCTTGGGTTATTGGGTTATCTCCTGATGTGCCCCTTGTGGCGATAAATTCAGTTTCTTTCTGTCCTCTGAACATTGGGCGTGTCCTCTGGCAGATAGATACCCATGCTTCCTTCCCGCTTACTGGGGCACAGCCCCTCAGAGGAATGCCTTGGTCATTGGGTGATAACTGAGGTGGTAGTTCCTGGCCTGGTGGCGATTAGATAACAGAAGTTCTTTTCAGAAGGCTTGCAGCTCTGCACAGCAGCAGCTCTTCAATAGCTATAACTTCACCACTGGGAAAGGAAAGGAAAACCTCTCTGCTTCCATGCTGATTGCTGTGGAAGCTTGCCCAAGATCCTTTTTTTGTGTGCAGAGCTGTGTGCAAAACTGAGAAATTGCTTTCTACTTAAAATATTGGCCTTTTATTACTCTATCAACCTTTGGGGAAATCAGATTCACAGTTTACCTAAGTTTAGAAAGTCAGTTACTCACTCTTATTGTTAAAGCCACCAACAATCTAGGGGTAATTTTAGTTACTGTCTTGAGGTTGAATTAAAATAATAGGAGCACGGTACTGTAGATCTTCCTTGTTAGTTGTTGAGTTTTTTTAAAAAGCTAAATGTAAATAAATTATGAATTCTTGTCAGTTAGGAAGGGACCCTTTTTGTTAAATTAGAAACTCCTCTCTCTATATTTCTGTGTCCTTCTCCCTTAATATATATACAGTAGCAAAATGACCTCCTGGCGCTGTGTCTGTTACTTCACAGGCAGAGACCAGAGTTTTTAGTGCTAAGAGGGAAACTTGCAAATGATGACAAGTTAGCTGACCAATGTCCAGCCTGAGTTTTCTGAGTTTTGTCACCCTCGTTGATTATCAGCATTGCTGCCTCTGCCACGCTTCCACTTTTAAAGCTCTAGCCCAAGCATGAGCAGAATATTTCCTTGGTTACTCTCAGCTTAATTGAAGCAGCCTGAGTTTTCTATTTTCTGCATTCTGAGGGTCAGCAATGGAAACTAAACCTCTTTTTTTTTTTTTTTTAAATTAAAAGGAGAGCTACGACTGTTGTTTACAGAAACTGCCAGCTTCTGGTCTTGCTGGAGGTACTTCACTCCCAGGGCTTAAAGCCCCAGCTCTGTGCAGTATTTATAGGTTCCTGAGTAAAGAGCCGAGGAAGAAGCAAATATGCATAGTTTCCAAGTGATTTACATGATACGCCCTGTGGCATTTTATCATTTAAAATTTCCTTCTGTTGCCAACATGATTTTGGCACTTAGTATGTGATAATTATGATTTGTATTCTTTAGCAAACTTCTATTGGCAGAGGTTTATCACATACGTACGTTACAGTGTAATGTGTACCATCAGAAGTGCTATCAAGAAATGAAGGGTTAAAGTTATGAGACAGATAGTTTTGTGATTCAAAAAATGTGTGAGGCAGACTATAGCTTTGTCATTTGTGCTTTGAGATTGCCATGAATAGGCCCCTCATCTGGTTGAGAATTTTAACTACCCAGTTTCTCTATGGGAAAAATTGCTCTTCAGACAGAGTGTGAATGAAATATCCTGTCCATTGTGGGACTCCTCATGTTCTTGGAGGGAGATGAGAAGAAAGGGTAGCATTTATGGCATTTGGCTGTTTCGCTGAAAGGGGGGGTGTGTTCCTCCAGCTGCAGCTGTGGTGGCTGCTGGGAGGACAGTGCGACAAGGGTGTCTAAAGAGGGTCTAAGATCAGGTACTTGGTGAGGGTTTTCTGAGGTCGCTGGCTTTTCACGTGAGACCCCAGTACCTGATGCCTTTTGTGAAGGCCACGGTTATAACCTTGTTTGAGAGATTTACTGTTGGGTCCATAACGAGGACATGCTGGCCATGCTTCTGTTGAAAGATGTTGGGTCTCGCCTGCAGGGTGAGCTGCTTTAGCTCATCCATCACCCAGCTTCTTGTGGGGCATCTCTGATCAGAAGCTGGGGCAGATCCGTGTTAGGTGGTGGGGTTGGTGGGGCTACTGTCTCCCACTTGGGAATTTTTGGAACCTTCTTTGGTGATATGGTGTGTAAGAGCCCATGTTTAGAATTAGACAAAACAGATCTGGTTGTATATCCTAGCATCTTGGCTGAGACCATGGGCAAGTTACTTCACCTTTCGAAACCCCAGTTTTCTCATCTGTAAAATGGGAATGTTGTTTGCTTCAGGGTTATTTTAAGGATTAAATGAGATTTTATATATATATATATATTTTTTTTAGTACTAATTATAATACATTAATATATTTATTATTAAATATATAAAATATATGACTTTTTATGTTAATATATAAATTTTTATATCTATCTTACATATATATATGTGCACAGAGACATGTACACTCTATACACATACAGTAGCACCTGGCACATAGTAAGTGCTAAATATGCAGAGGATGTTATTATCACACCATTATGTATTATTATGCTGTAATTATGCTCAGACATTGTGGTGTGCTGGGTACCGTATGGTGCCCCCCTGGCTCCCTTCCTCCCAGATGCAACAGTGCTGCTCACTGTGGGGAAATGGGAAAGATGCTAGGCTTTGCTGAAATTGCACCCAGATTCGAATTTGCTTTTCTTAGTTCTTATTCTTCTGACTCTTAAGCTTTTGCCTTTTCTTAATGTTCAGCATGTTCTCTTAAAGTATTAACTATTAAGATGGGCATGACAGCTCTCTGGGCAGGGAACATAGGCTGCCCCGGCACGGGCAAAGTGGCTTTATAAAGACGTTGTCTCTTCATCAGCTTTTTAAGGTTTACTTTTCCTTCCACTAAGGGAGAATTTGTTTATAAAACAGTTTATTAGGCAGCCGTTAGTTTTTCTACTCTTTGTCAGTGATTTGACCCTTGGGCAGCAAGAGGTAGCTGGTATTTGCAGTTGGACGAGATAAAATTCCTGTTGAAGTCAGACCAATTTATCCCTTAGCTCCTGCAGAAGGGTGGTGGGCAGAAGCAGTTTCTTCTTCCCTTTTTTGAAATACAGAATTGAAGGGCCCACTGTATGATGTGACTAGGACCCTAACAGGGAACTATAGTTACGGGGCAGTAGCACATAGACCTTGGATGTATCTCTCATTTTACTCATTTATTCTCACTTTGGAAAAGTATTTCATGTGTAATATAGGGGTACTAGCTATACTTATAAGGGTCTAGATTATGTTGATGTTTTTCAGGATTATTAAAAAAATATGTTCAGAAAAGCTGAGGTCCACAAGAAATAACATTGGCAGAATTAACCTGAGACTTAATAGCTGATTTACTAGAAGGTGGTTTCTGTTATGTTCAGTGATTTTATGTAATTGAGCTCCAGTCCTTTATTACCTTTGCTACTGAGGGACCAAGAATCTAAAATGTTTCTTGTGTGACTTTTTCGGCAGGTGAGGAGGGCTGGTTCGAATAGTAAAGATTATGAGAACAATACCTTCCATTTTTCCTGAACTTCCTTCTGGGAATGAGAAGCCAGGAAGCCTAGGAAAGTTTTTCACTAGTTTTTATGGCATCTTTCCCTTGGAAGGTTCACAGTTTGCAGTGCTTTGCCAGTACGAAACTGTTTTGGGAAATGTGACCAGACATTCCTAGAAGGTCAGCAAAAGACCTTTACTACGTGTCATGGAGAAGATTAGCCACTATTGCTGCCACTGTGGCACACTAGGTGCTGGGTGCCGTCTTGGGGCCTTGTCACACCAGCCGCCCCCAGTGGGGATCACCCCAGCTACTTCGGAGGGGATAGGAAGCCTCTGGGAGGTTCAGCTCAGGTTGCATAATAGTGACTGAGTCAGCCCTGATTCCAGGGCCATCCCACTGCAAAGTGCACACTTTTAACTACCATGTTTTATTTTATTGCCTCCTAGCTTGGAAAAAAAAGTACCGCCTCCAAAATCTGGGTTCTTTCTGCTATGCCATGTTGCCCCATTCCCTGGTATCCTTACTGTTCATCCCTTACCAAAAAAAAAAAAAAAAAAAAAGGCTTCCAATTCACACACCATTTACTATAGGCACCTCAGGCAGGGCTTATAGCCCTCACTTCTTTGGGACAAAGAAATACCACCTCAGTACGTTGTAGATTATTTCCCCCTATTTATGTAGGGGAAAAGTAATCATAGGAACATAAATATAAGTTTGTGTGTTGGTCTTTTTAAACCGACTTTTACACCTAGTAAAGGTTTAGGAAAATGAGGCTAGGGGTTACGAATCCTAGCATATGGATGGCAGTGATGGGAGATCTGATGGGGGGTGGGTTTGGTCTGAGTCAAGGAAGAGCATTCAGGCAGCTGCAGGCCCTGGAGAGGAGATAGCAAGGGATCCTCATGGCTCCCTCTGGCTCAGAAATAATGTTATTTTGTTTTCTCCTGTATTTGTTCCTTTGTTCATTTGTTCATTCCTTTCTTCATTGAAGCATTCAAGCACTCACCAGGCGTTATTGAGTGGCTACTGAAGCTCTTTGCAGTGCTATGTAAGAACTAAAGGTGTGAGAAATTTATCTGCCTCCTCTTAATGGGAGAAAAAGGAAATTTGGAAGAAATAGAAATATGTATATTCTGCTGTTTAAAAATATTGCTCTTGGGACCTCCCTGGTGGCGCAGTGGCTAAGAATCCCCCTGCCAATGCAGGGGACACAGGTTCGAGCCCTGGTCTGGGAAGATCCCTCATGCCGTGGAGCAGCTAAGTCCGTGCGCTACAACTACTGAGCCTGCACTCTAGAGCCCGCGAGCCACAGCTATTGAGCCCATGCGCCACGACTACTGAAGCCCGAGCGCCTAGAGCCCATGCTCCACAACAAAGAGAAGCCACCGCAATGAGAAGCCCACGCACCGCAATGAAGAGTAGCCCCTGCTCGCCACAACTAAAGAAAGCCCGCGCACAGCAACGAAGACCCAACGCAGCCAAAAATAAATAAATAAATTGATAAAACAAAGTATTGCTCTTGTAGCACCAGTTGCTTTTTGCTCATAAAAATAGGGTGTTTGATATATTATAGAAATACGATGGTTGAGGCAAGAATGTGTAAAGAATCATAAGGTTCTATCCCACCTGCTTGTTTTTCCTACTGAATTAGACAAATGTTCCGAGACCTTTCCCCACACCTGAAGGGTGGCATGTGAGTAAAATGGGGATGCAGAACATTTTGTCATTTCCTGAAAACAGACATTTAGATATAAAACATAATGCAATTAAGAGATTCAGTAACTTTATAAATTAATATTTCTGGAAAGTCTGAAATCCAGGGAATGTTTGAAGTAGGAAAGAATGTTTTCTTCCTTCTTTTTTCCCTTGTGGAAAAAGGAAGTTTTGAAGCATCTGAATTAAGTGTGTGTGTCTATTTTTCATAAAGCCCACGTTATGATGTGTCTAAAACAAGAATCCACAATGCCTCTTGGGACCAGGCAGGTAAAATAAATTTGCAAAGTGGGTTTGGTATTAAAGTAGCAGAGGCTGGGCTCTGTGACACACGGGAGAGCTGTGTGCCCCTTATGGAAGGTGCAGAGGCTGCTGGAACTCGGTCCATGTTGCCAGGTGGCAGCCTAGGTCGTGGGGGATGAGGGGCCAGATCTCCCAGTTTTCATAGAAATCCAGAGTTTTAAGTAACTGATAGAAAACTTGAACAACACCAACGCCATGTGGCTCAAACAGAACCTGCCTGTGGTTCGCACTGGGCTTGTAGGTCACCACTGTGAACCCTTTTGGTTTTGTAGCACTAGGATATATTGTATATAACCCTGAGTGCTCACAAAATAATTACCTTGGTGTTTTACATTTAAACTAAAAGTTTCAAGCATTAATTACAAAATTTCCAGTTGAATTTGATTTGAAATGTCTCCTTTTATTATGAGTTTAGCTTTAACATGTAGCATAGTGCTTTGCACGTAGCGTAGTAGGCCTTTAATAAAGATTTGTTAAACTGAACTTAACGCTAAGGAGTTTAATAAGCCATCGCCTTCCAGCTTCTAAGAATCGGTGAGAAATTTGAAAACAGAGGAAGCTGTCAACAGAATAAAAGAAAGAAAATTAATGTGTTTTTTGCTTGTAGCATCCTCCACAAGCAAATAGAGAAAGCATCTGTTTTCAGAAATGAAGGAGCTATTGTAAAGGTTAAGATACAAAAAAGAGGAGGGCAAACTCATTGAATACCACTTTTGCAGTGTGAGTCTTTGCTCAGTCTTATTTTCTAAGCCATCACTTCTCTGGTTTGACTTCTTTCAATGTTCCATTTTTGTCATTCTCTTGCACTTCTCAAAGCCAAAGGTTGTCAAAATTTTCCCACTTCTGTCCATGTGCTCTTGGTGGCAAATAAGAACTGAAGCAGAAAAAAGATACACTGAAAGGATATCCAGCAGTTACCAAAGGCAGCTACGTTGCCAGAACCACAGCCAAAACCACAACATAGAGCAGTGACACCATGTGCTGTGAACACCCCAGTGAGGCCTTGGATGTAGGGTTACTGCTGTGCCACTCAGCTCCATTCTCCTCTTCCCTGTCGCCTTGTGTCATCAGGGTCCTGGGTGGGAGCACCTGATTGTCTAGGGCTTGGTGCATGCACTAGGTGCCAGGGATGCGAGGGGGTGATGGTCTTCCTTCTCAGCATCTCTGATGGGGTGGGCTCCCCTCCCACCTGTGCTCACTTATTGAGGAGGACACCCCAACATAGGAGACGCAGCTGTTGGACACCAGTGTGTGTTAACTTATTTTTTTTTTGTGGTACGCGGACCTCTCGCCATTGTGGCCTCTCCCGTTGCGGAGCACAGGCTCTGGACGTGCAGGCTCAGCGGCCATGGCTCACGGGCCCAGCCGCTCCGCGGCATTTGGGATCTTCCCGGACCGGGGCACGATCCCGTGTCCCCTGCATCGGCAGGCGGACTCCCAACCACTGCGCCACCGGGGAAGCCCAGTGTGTGTTAACTTTTAAATCAACTCCCAGAGGAAGAGGATGGAGACATTGAACCTTCCTAGAAGCAAAGGGGTCAGATGCCCTATCATTCCTAGGACCTGACACCTTGTGGTAGGATGGAGGGTTCAGAGAGGTTAAGTGACTTGCCTGGGACATTCAATGGTAGAGTTGGGTTAGATTTTAACCCTTTTGTACCCGACTCCCAAACCCAGGGACGTCTTTGGGTGCAAGGATGTTGCGTTCCTTCTACATTTTAACATCATGTCGATGACAGGTTGTTGTGCTTGGCCCAAGGCTTGGTGTGGCACAGGGCCCTGGGTGGTGCCTGTTTCTCTTTCAGACCGAGCCCCTCTGGTCCCCTGTAGCTCTTCCCCTGGTGAGGTGTGGTGTCAGGCCTGGCCTGGGAGCCCTGGGAGCCGTCACCTGTGCACCTCTGGCACTTAGAGGTGGATTGTCAGTACCTTCGTTCCAAAGGATACACAAGTGTAATCAGAAACCCTGCACCTGTGGATCCTTGTAATTTAAACCCTCAGTCACTGAAGGACTGATTGCATAGGAAACGAGTTCCATAAAAAGTCTCTTATGGAAGAGGATTTAACATGGTTTTCAGTATCATGGTATTTTAGCGAGGTTCATTTTAACTGTGGTGTAATACATTCCTTTAATTGAATTAGCAGCCTCTTGGCATTATTTTGTTTCAGTAGTCACAAGACTGCTTAGCCTGCGTGTACAGAATGCCCTTCCTATGGGCACAGTCTGGGAGTATGGCAACTCCAGTCTCCCATCTGGCCAGAGAATGATGGGGTCAAAAGCATTGATCATCAGGGGCTGATCGAGAGGCCCAGGTGGCCCACCTCATGCTCTTAGGTGCCCCATAGTGCCTGATAGAAGCTGGCATCTGCTGAGCTGCTTACAGCTCATGAGTGAGATTACTGCTCTGACGTTCTCAAGGCGGACGGTGGATGCTGGGAATGAGTTGGTGAAGCTGCCAGGAGCTCTGCCGCTGAGGTTTTCTTTTGACAGGAGGCGCTAGAGCTCACCTAGTAAGGGCCACAGCAGTGAGCAGATCAGAGGAGGAAAGTGTGTTTTGAAGGTGGAGCCCTGGGAATCATAGGCAGATGCACAGGGAAAGGGGGACCCAGAGAAAACGCTCCTGTCCCTTGACAGTATGGAGATGATGTTTAGGCTGTGATTTAAAAGAGACGTGACTTTGAGTAGTGGTTACCAGAGGGGTTTGGGGGGAGTGTCAAATGGGTAAAGGGAGTCAACTGTAAGGTGATGAATGGAAACTAAACTTTTGGTGGTGAGCATGCTATAGTGTGTACAGCAGTCGAAATAAAATGTTGTACATGTGAAACTTTATAATGTTGTAAACCAGTGTTACCTCAATTAAAAAATAAAGAGGTTTAACTTTGTTCTTCCAGCCTCTGCAGCAGTGTTTTTCAAAGTGTGGTCTTCCACATGTGTACATGGCAGGGTATAGGGTGCTGGGTGTGTGTATGCGTGTGTGTACCTGTGTGTGAGGCGTGCATGCAGGGAGTGTTAGGGGAAATGTAGATTCCTGAGCCCCATACCAGACCCACCAAGACATAGTTTCTGGATATAGAGGCTGGAATCTGCATTTTAGTCAGACACCTGGACTTCTGTGCACAGCTGAGTCCCAGAATCTCTGATCTAGAAAGTGGTAATTTCATTCATTCATTTGGGTGAGGGTGAGTTGGACTGGGGAGAGGCTGGGACTTGAAAAAGGAAAGAAAAGAAAGGGTGGGCCTCAGACTTGTTAATCTGAAAGAAAGAAATGCATGTGAACTAGGGTGGGTTTTTCTGATCCCAGATGAGGAAATGCTCTCTGGTGGCTTGGAGATGTCACTGCAGCCTCTCCTTCCTTGTTTTGCCTGGTTGTGGAGTGATGAGCAAACTTCTGGAGTCCTGAGTGGCGGGGTGCGGCGGGGGGCATCTGAAATATTAGTGAGCGGAGACCAACTAGTGAGCCTGGAAACCGTTTGTGGTATTATTTCCAGTTTCACTTATTCCAAAAGCAAAATGTTTCTCTCTCTTGCATCCTTCTGCCTTTCAGTTTAGCTAATAACTCAGTTCTTCCTCCATCAGTGGAGAGTTGAATCGTCAAGAAGCATTTGAAGCGCCACATGGATTTCTAGTTTGTTTTAGGTTGACCCTTCGTTAAAGTCAGGGTCTGACATCAGTATCTTGGTAGCTGCTTTAAATCTCTCGGTGTTTGAAGATGAAGGATTTGTTACTTGTGAAGGGCATTGGGCAACTACCAAAAAAACTGGCAGAAATGTGACCAACTGAGCACAGCTCATTCCTAGAATGTCAGAAAGATCGAGGGTTTGAGCTGGACGGAACCCCAGAAATCCTCTAATCTAGCAGCAGGGTCTGGCTCCAGGTGGCTTGTGTTCTGTCCTAGCTCTGCCATTTGATACAAACTTCACGCCTCAGTTTCCTCAGCCGTCAAATGGGGGTGGTGACACTTGCTTCTTTGTGTTGTGATGGGATTACAGTGAGCCGATGTACGCAAAATGCTTGACTAGTGTCCAGCGCGCCGTGAACACTCACAGGCCACAGCACGGGTGAAAAAGTAGACCCAGAGAAATTTTGATTTGCCTGAAGTCATAAACTTAGTTCAAGTTTCAGAAACCAGGCCTTTTTACTCCTAGTCTTATTTTATTCCTATTGACTGTTCCAGTTCACTGGTTCTTAAACTATGATTTAAAAGTTTATATCTGCCCAATATAAGCACTAAAATGTATGATGTGCTGCTTAGCTCAGAGACTATTCTTGAATAACGAGGTGTGATTATAACATAAAAACACACAGCAGGCCTCTTCTATCCCAATGATTGTGGTCCCTTGCCAAATAATGCAACCTTTGAACATGACTGTTAGGAAGACTGTGTAGCTGGATATGTGGACTCTGATCACAACTGGGTGAAACGTGATAAGAAGTGTGGGAGGAAATTCATGAAAATGATGTGTAAAGGGAATGGGACTGCTGGGTCAAAGAGTATGATGCTTTTTTTTTGTTTGCGGTATGCGGGCCTCTCACTGTTGTGGCCTCTCCCATTGCGGAGCACAGGCTCCGGACGTGCAGGCTCAGCGGCCATGGCTCACAGACCCAGCCCCTCCGTGACATGTGGGATCTTCCGGGACCGGGGCACGAACCCGTGTGCTCTGCATCGGCAGGCGGACTGTCAACCACTGCGCCACCAGGGAAGCCCGATGCTTTTTTTTTCTTAAAAAGTATTTTCATGTTGTTACCGTTTAAAAAATTGATGTATAGCTAATTTACAACACTGTGCTAGTTTCAGGTGTACAGCAAAATGACTCATATATATATTTCTTTTTCAGATTCTTTTCCATTATAGGTTATTACAAGATACCAAATACAGTTCCCTGCACTACCCAGCAAGTTCCTGACGCTTATCTGTTTTATATATAGCAATGTGCACATGTCAATCCCAAACTCCCAGTCTATCCCCTCTGCCCTTACCCACTTTGGTAACCACAAGTTTGCCCTCCAAATCTGTGAGTCTATTTCTGTTTTGTAAATAAGTTCATTTGTATCATTTTTTTAGACTCCACATATGAGATCATATGATACTTGTCTTTCTCTGTCTGACTTACTTCACTTAGTAGGATAATCTCTAGGTCCATCCATGTTGCTGCAAATGGCATTATTTCATTCTTTTTTTATGGCTAATATTCCATTGCATATACATACCACATCTTCTTTATCCATTCATCTGTCGATGGACACTTAGGCTGCTTCCATGTCTTGGCTATTGTAAATAGTGCAGCTATGAACATTGGGGTGCATGTATCTTTTCGAGTTTTCTACAGATAAATGCCCAGGAGTGGGATTGCAGGATCATACGGTAGTTCTATTTTTAGTTTTTTAAGGAACCTCCATACTGTTCTCCATAGTGGCTGTACCAATTTACATTCCCACCAATAGTGCAAGAGGGTTCCCTTTTCTCCACACTCCCTCCAGCATTTATTATTTATAGGCTTTTTAATGATGGCCATTCTGACTGGTGTGAGGTGTTACCTCATTGTAGTTTTGGTTTGCATTTCTCTAATAATTAATGATATTGAGCATCTTTTCAAGTGCCTGTTGGTCATCTGGAGTATTATGCTTTTATGGGTGCTGACAGATCTTTTACCAAAAGAATTGGGCCACCAGAAATTGGTGGAGAGGGCCCCTCTCACTCCATTGATTTGACTGACACTTGTCACTGATAATATTCTTTCCTCATTTTCTCAGTACCTGGCATTAAGACTTGGCAGTTGTATTGCTAGAATCAGCAAGGAAAAACATAAAACTGTGTACACACACACTTCTTTACATATGTGTATATATGAGTGTATGTATGTATAGAAAATTGAAGGAAAAATTGTGAAAGTTCCCACTAAGAAATCACATTCTTGCTGAGCTATTTATACCTGCTTATTTCCTTTCTTCTGTCTTAAACTTCCTTTCCTGTGTTTAAGGAAAAGGTGTCAGATGCTTCCTCCTGTTTACATAGTCGACTTGAAATTCCTTGTAGTTTTACATAGGAAAGAATGGATTTTATTTTTAGAAACTTCTAAGTGATGGAACATACACTGAATATAATCTTGCCCCCTGCGTGACTAAAAAACGCCCACTCCATGCTGTGGGTATCTCCCCAGAGCTTGCTACATGAGAAGCTTGCTACATGAGAAGCTTAATTCTTCTCTGCTGGTAAAAATGTTTCCTGTGCCTTTTGGGCAGGCTCAGCCTGTTGAGAAAGCCTGTTAGAACTGCTGATAATAATAAGACCTTTACGACCATGGACAAGTTACTTAACTTCTGTGGGGTTCAGGTTCCTTACCAGTAAAATGGGGTTAATTCTAGTGTGTATCTGATAGACAGATCTTCCATATTCAGAGATTAGGCCAAGATAGCTATTTTTAATCCTTTCTCTTTTTCTCCTTCACTTCCAAAGCAGTCTGGGTATGCACTCTATGTGACTGCCATGTGGACAGGAGAACAGATGTAGCAGCAGACACAGAGTATGGGTGATTGCAGATGACTTGGAAGGAGAGTTCTGGGTGCTCCTCTGGAAGCTTGACGTATGGTTAGTGGTTAGGATACTGATGTTGCTTAAAGAAGCCACAGCAAGTTGAGGTAAAAGACTGTGGTACCTAAAACAATAATTAGGGGTCTTCCTTGTTCAGCCCTTGTCGTTTTGGTAACAGTTCTTTGATATGTGATGTGTACTCTGTGACAAGTTTACCAACTTCCCTTAGCTTCATGGTCTGTTTTGGGTCACAGTTCTCTTTTCCAGGTGTTGTCTGAATGGATTGGTTATGGGGCTGCCCTCAATAGCCTCCAGACCAGTATGTCCTTACACGAAAGCAGTGACTGTTAGGTCCGAGGCCTTGAAATTTCATATCCTGGAACACTGACAGAATCCACTTCTCCAGTTAATCAGGAGGAAATGCCAGATGCCTTTTTTTTAATCGTGGTGTTTGGCTCATTCCAATTTGCTTATCTGGGATATTTCAAGCATGAAATTTAAGCAGCCAGGAGTAACTTGTTTATTTTTTTATGACAGGAATGGGGAAGCTTCCAGTCTGGGGAATTAGATTTGGTACATGGGTGTGAAAGCTTATGTGGTGCCTTTAAATAAAATGTCATTATAACTAAAAAAATAAGCAGATAAATAGTAATAATGATGGTGATGATAATGCTGGCGGTGATGATGATGTTAGTGAGAGTTCATTGAACCATTAGCATGTATAATAACACTCGCCAATCATACTCTGAAATCTTAGGGTCCAGTTGAAGCAGCATGGAGGCAGAAAGGTGTAGTGGTTACTAGCAAGGGCCGAGGGCCAGAATCCTGGTTTGAATCTGGCTTTACCACTTACTAGCTGTGTGAGAAGTAGCTTAATTTCTCTGTGCCTCAGTTTCTTCATTTATCAGTTGGGAGGGCTTCCCTGGTGGCTCAGTGGTTAAGAATCCGCCTGCCAACGCAGGGGACGTGGGTTCAAGCCCTGGTCTGGGAAGATCCCCCATGCCGTGGAGCAGCTAAGTCCATGTGCCATAACTGAGCCTGTGCTCTAGAGCCCACGAGCTACAACTACTGAGCCCACGTGCCACAACTACTGAAGCCTGCGCGCCTAGAGCCTGTGTTCCGTGACAAGAGAAGCCATGATGATGAGAAGCCCGTGCACCGCATCAAAGAGTAGCCCCTGCTCGCCGCAACTAGAGAAAGCCCGCACGCAGCAATGAAAACCCAACACAGCCAAAAAAGAAAGAAAGAAAAAAAAAAAAGGATGGGAGGAGGTAATAAGAGTATTTATCTCTTTGGGTGGCTATGAGGATTATATAAATAAATATAAGTTAATTGGCAGGAATAGTTTCTGGTATTTAGTATGTCTGTGTTAGTTACCTCTGCAACCTTAAATCTTACCAAGTTCCACATTCTCCCTCTGTCTTTCCGTGTTGTCAACCTACCTACGATTGGGAAGCATTTCCCCATGAGTCTCTCTTGCGTGTAGAGGCACTGACTTCCCTTGTTTGTACAGAGAATATCCTTGAAAGATATAGTGTCTCTGGAGCAAAGGGCAGGCCTACTTATTGCTTTTTATAAAAGATTTGGGTTCTCTAAGTTCATATAAACTCATTTCCTTTTTTAACAATAAAATTATTTTTCTGGTTGCCTCGGTTTGGTTTTGCCGTTGAAATATTATTATTATTTTTGCTAGTTTAGATTTTAGATTAGGGGCTGATTTCTACAACAACATTTCCATCTTTTCTTTGCATTTCTTCTTTTAAAACACATTTCCCCCTTAAAATTTTTCTCCTTTTATTAGAAATTTTACAACGTTTAAAACATATCTAACAGGAAGCTAATTAATTTACTTAACCTTTCTTAAATTACTTCCAATGTTCTTATTGCTCGTTACTCATTATTATGGATATCTAAAAAATATTTAATAGTTAAGAAATACTAAGTTTAGTACTATTTACAAAGAACTGTACCCTATACTGAATATTCAAACACTAAAAAATGCTTCTGAACATTGTCTGGTAATGTTCAAATAATGTTAACGTTTGGGTCTTCTAGAAAGATTAACTGCACTAGAGAATCGGGATTTGTAGAAGCCATCCTATGTGTGGCTTATTAAGGCTGACTCTGTTTGTGAGACTGGCTTAGCATTGACCGCAGACAGGACTGAGAATACACACTAAGAACATGGCAACCACTACAAGGAAGACTGAGTGATCGGATTGGGACAGCTTCACTTCTGTGTGCTCCTGGCCCAGTTCTGGAAAACGTTGGCCTTAACCTTCACCTCTGCACTGCTCTTGCTTTGGATTTGATGTCACTGGGTTCTACGTTGATTGCTAAGCAAGCAGGATAATTGTAATACTTTCCCCCTATTTCTCAACTCATTTTTCTCAAGATTATGGAGAACTATACATTTCCCAAGAAATCCTGGGAAGGAGTTGTCGCATGAAAGCACTGTTCCCATTTCACTCCAGAGGAACTCCCGGCTGTCGCTGTACGCCACATGGCCCTGTGTGTCTGCCCTTTGTGATTGCACCTCTGAGGACTGCTGCCCTGCTCGCCGCGCTCCAGCTGCTCCGGCCTCCTTGCCGTCCTCAGATGCACCAGGCTTGTGCTCCTGCGGGGCACCTGCTGCCCTCTCCACCTGGAATACTCTTCCCCTGACCTGTTTGTCCCCTCCCCTTCCTTCAGGACCTGCTCACACGACCCCTTCCAAATGAGGCCTTTGCTGACCATGTAGGTAAAGTAACCCAGATCTCACACACTCCCTGTCTCCCCAAGCCCACCTTCTTTTTCTCCACAGCACTGATCACTTATCCGATGCTACTCTGGGGTGGTCCTGAGGGGAAGGACTTAATTGTGTGCCCTGCTTCACCCTCGTGCCTGGAACAGTGCCTGTCACATAGTAGGGGCTCTGTAAATATTTGTTGAATGAGTGAATGAGATTACTTGGGCAGTTTTGTAGGGAACAAAGGGGAGAGGGGAAAGATTGGTGACAGAGGTGATTTAGGAGGCTATTGCTACGGTTGCCCTGAGGTTTGGTGAGAACCTAAACCAAGGGGTTGGAGAGGAGAATGGAGTCAAGAGACAGGATGGCTAGGGTGGTAGATTCCATTTGGCAATGGAAGCGAGGGAAAAGGGGAGCCATCTGGAATATCCCCTGTTTCTAGCTTGGCAATAAAGTATACCAGAAAAAAGCCCTAAGCATTTCTTTTATAAAGCAAATC
Organism: Neophocaena asiaeorientalis asiaeorientalis; assembly: GCF_003031525.2. Taxonomy (NCBI): domain Eukaryota; kingdom Metazoa; phylum Chordata; class Mammalia; order Artiodactyla; family Phocoenidae; genus Neophocaena; species Neophocaena asiaeorientalis. The sequence continues at coordinate 1,904,150 of NW_020173201.1, forward strand.
ATATTAATAGGATAAGAGAATAACTTATTTCTGCAATTTGTGTTTCTCTGAAATATAGTTTCTCAAAGGCTGTAAGTAACCTTTGCCGAAATGCTGATTTTAATTTGAGGTCAAGTTTCCTAAAATGTTTTGAAAGCTAGCCATGCAGGGAGGCTTTGGCCTCCAGGGAGTTTATAACTTTAGATAGAGAGGTTTTTCTATATCTGGCAGCCAAACTGCAGTTTCTGAAGGTCTGAATGCTTAATTAGCTTTTTGGTATCATTAGTCAGTAACAGAAATAATATTTCAAATATGAAGTTTAGAGTTCTTCCTTTTAATAACTCTTTCCTTATATAAGGATGGCCTCTGAAGCAAAGGCCTCAACCGCATCCTTTATTCCACTAGTGCCACTCTGGATTTACCCATGAGGTCCAGTAATTGGCATCTTCTAGGTGACTGGGATAAGCAGCTTATTTACAGGCCAGGCCCTGCCCTGTTTCTTTAAGGCGTGGAGTCAAGAAGATCCAGCCTTGAAATTCTGTATTCTAACTCTGGGTTTGGTAAAAAGAATGCAGGAGATCTGAATGTACTGATGTGGAAGGATGTCCATGACATACTGATGAGTGAGAAAGGCAACTTTTAGAACATGTTGTGTGTCTAGAGTAAGAAGGATACATAGTGATCTGATGTTAACAGTCGGGAGAGTAGAGGGGAAGGACTCTCACTTCTTCACTTATATTCCTTGGAACTATACTTTATTTTCTCATTTGACTTGTATAATCTTAAAAGGAAAGCAAGCAGAGAGTCAGTGGTTCTGTGATTCTCTAAGTGGGCTGTGCTGGGGGCAGCCGTCTCACGTGTCCCCCCGGGGTCTTCCTGCACCCACGCTCCCATGGCCGCAGTTGGCTTGGTCTGAGTGGTGGCTGCCCTCTTGCAGGAGGCGTACGCCTTCTGGTTTCTCATACCCGCCAGCTGCAACCGTTTGCTCTCCATGCCTGACGCCACTGGCATTTGGGTTTACAATCTCTATTTTAAAATTAAAAAAATAAAGGAGGTGCTTAAAAATCCTTAACATTTAAACTTTTCATTAGTTTAAGCTTGCTTCTTTTTGAGGTAGCAGGCCTTACTGAGGTTTTGGTGGTCCCTGATTGACAGACCAGGACAGCTTGGCCATGTGTGTTTACTGACACGTACACCATATGATGTGCACCTGTTTGACACCGGCAAGCGAGTGATGTTGTCTCTCTATGTCTTGAATGAGGTCAGAGGTGTGACTTACTTTCATTTTTTCCCACAGTCCCTCAGTTGAGGTTGTTTCTACCATAACTTGTTAGTGTGACTTGTGCCTCTACAGTTCCTCAGTTGCTGGGGGTTGGACAGTCGAGGGTGTAGAAATCAGTATAGAGATTCTGAACTTCCACCAGCTGTGCTCTGAGACCCCCTACTCTCTGTGCTTCTTGCTACGTCTCTGCTTCTCTCTGCAGGTTCCAGGGATGACTCGAGACCTTTTAAGTTCTTCCAAGTCTAGTCCCTAGAGCAGACCTCTGCTCGGCTGTCTCCTGGCCTTAGCTGTTGCTTCTTTGCCACTCGTAGGGCACACCAACTTGGACTGGCATTTAGGGATAAGGTGGGGTGTGAAATGTGTGGTTGTGCTGATGTCACTCTTTTTTCATCCCTGCCTTATGTGACCTGGCAGCTCTTGAGAGGGACATCTCTGCCCATCTGTTGTCTGTCTCTTAGGCTCTGTTAGTGGGAGCCCTGTCTACCTGGGACAGCCCCCAGAAGTTGAGGTGGCCTTTTTTCACCTTTGTTGGAGGTTCTTAGTTCTAGTGTCCTAAGGAGGTCTTGATCATTTTTCCTGAGGTATCTGTTGGTTTCTCATGCAAATTCGAGTCTTCATGGCCCATCCTACTTCACCCAGAATTCCAGATAATTTATAAATTAGGTTGCTTAAGCTGTAATTTTCTTAAGAATTCTTGATTGCGACACCCAGAAGGATAGTGAAGGTTGTATGATTTTTTTCCCATATCCTTTTTCGGAATCTTTCTACTTTCTTCCTTCAGCCCTACCTTTGCTTCTTTTACTCTAATGAGTGCTGAAGTATATAACTAATAAAGAATGAAAATACCAACTTTTCTAAGGATTCTTCCATTTTAATAGAAGGGTCTTAAAGGCTTTAGGAATCAAAGCTCTGCATCTTAAGCACCTTGTGACCAATGGTGAGCCAATACTTATGATCAGGTATGTTGTAGGGTAGCTCGTGAATCACCCACGTAGGCTGGCGACACTGTAGGATGTTGCAGCAAGTGGTGCCTAGGTTGTCCGTGGAGAATAGCGGTAGATGTGGAGAGACCAAGAGGTGGAAGACATGCCGGGAGGACTTTTGTATGTTGCACCAAGACCCTTATCTCCTTTGCTGTTTCCAGGCACCTTGTGACATCCCTATATCGAGGCCTATCAGAATCATTTCATCTGTTGCTCTGAGCATACCCCACACATTAAGATAAAGACTAACAAATGGAGCATTAGCAGCTTAATAATTACGAAAATACGCCTTTGCTAGCTCTTTCTACAGGCTCCGGACGCGCAGGCCCAGCGGCCATGGCTCACGGGCCCAGCCGCTCCGCAGCATGTGGGATCTTCCCGGACCGGGGCACGAACCTGCATCCCCTGCATCGGCAGGCGGACTCTCAACCACTGCGCCACCAGGGGAGCCCCTTTGCTAGCTCTGACCTATAAGATAACCCGTACAAGAAGAGTAGCTTTAGGCTTTTTAGTGAGTGACACGAATTTAACGCATGACACTAAGCGCATGTCTTAGAGCTATTAGCTGTCATAATTTATCAAGTCACATATCTAAAAGCTATGATTCAGAGAGGCAAGCATGAATTTTTCCACTTGCCTTACCTTGCTGAGGTCATTTTAAATGTCCTAAGCTAGAAATTGTGTAACGATGTTTAGTTTGCCAAACTGAGAATAAAAGAGTATGAGATTTAGCTTTCGGTGAAAGTAGATTTTTCTTTTGCCTCTAAATAGCAATAATACTGTACTGTAAAATAGTAGTGTTCATTTAGTGAGTGAGTATCGTATGTCAGGAACTGCACTAAGTGCTTTTTATACATAATCTTATCTAATCCACAGAGCAGCTCTGAATATAGTCCCATTTTACAGATGAGGCGGCTTAGTCACAGAGAGGATAAACACCCTGACCAAGGTCATATAATTAACTAGTAAATGTTAGAGCTGGCATTTAAACTTAGGTGGTTTAACCCAGGTCCAGATTCCTGACCACTGACTGATACCGTTTCCCTTAAGTGGATGATGGAAGCTCACTAGCTAAGGCTAACTGTGATCTAATTTGTGGACAGGGCTAATTTGACGTCACTTAAGCATATTTAACGTTAGCAAAGAGCACAGCACCATGATTGGCGTTGTGGCTGTGTTAGTTTCCTATGGCTGCTGTAACAAATTACCACAAACTTGGTAACTTAAACAACATACATTTATTTTCTTTCAGTTCTGGAGGCTGAAAATCCAAAATCAGTTTCAGGGGGCTGAAATCAGGTTGTTGGCAGGGCTCCCTCTGGAGGCCGTAGGAGGGAAACCATTCCTTGCTTCTTCCAGCTTCCGGTGGCTGCTGACATTCCTTGCTTGTGGCTGCAGTGCTCTGGTCTCTGCGTCCTGGTCACTTTACCTTTTCTTCTGTCTAGCGTCAGATCACCCTCTGCCTCCCTTTTATAAGGATACCTTTGATTGCGTCTAGGGCCCATCCAGATAATTCTGCCATCTCAAGATCTTAATCACATCTGCAAAGTCCTTTTTTTTTTTTTTTGCCATATAAGGTAACATTGACAGATTGCTGGGATTGGGACATGGATATCTTTGGGGGGCAGTGCATTATTCAGCCTACCACAGTGACAAATAGAAAGAATTGGAACTTTCAGTCCACCTGGTAGGAGTATACTTAATTTCAACAATTCCCTAACTGTTCTGCAGGACACAGATGGAAAAATGTGAAAAAAAAAAATCCATGGCCTAACAGATTAGAGAGTTATTGTGTAATATATCCCTCTTTAAGGAGATTCACAATGTAAAATGAAGGCTTTGAAAATTCCTAGGACAGAGAGAGCTGCTTAACTTAGTTGAACCCAGAATTCCTCAGACTTAGTTGATTAAAAAACATTTCATTTTAAAGGGTACACCTGTTAACATGTCATGAAGTACTTAGAACACACTTTAGGAAGTACTAGTTCAGTTACTTATTACCTGCCAGTCTTTTGAAGGCATGGAGGATGCCTTTACTGACTTTGTGTTACTTAATAATTTAAACGTACTTGGAATTGATTGGAAAGAACAAAACCTGACAAATACACAAAATTGAATGATAATATATGATGATTTTTAATATTTTAGCTGATAATGTGCCAGATGAGTTATAGAGGTCCAGATATGCTGTGAATTATGATAAGGGAGAAGTTGTTTTTACGTGGAATGACTGAAGACACTTCACAGAAGAGGGGCTGTAACTCATCTAGCTGGAGGGGAAGCAGGGGGTGCATCCATGTGGGAGCAAATAACTTAGCCAAAGGAAGGAGGGCTCATCTGGAGAGAAGGGTCAGGGGTTATGTGGATTATACCTTGAATGTCAGTTTTAGAGTTTAGACTTGATTCTCTAGGCCTGGGTTTGACACACTATATATATATGCCCTGTGGGCCAAATCCAGTCCTCTGCCTGTTTTTTTTGTTTGTTTTTTTTTTTGCGGTATGCGGGCCTCTTCACTGCTGTGGCCTCTCCCGTTGCGGAGCACAGGCTCCGGACGCGCAGGCTCAGCGGCCAGGGCTCACGGGCCCAGCCACAACGCGGCATTTGGGATCTTCCCGGACCGGGGCACGAACCCGTGTCCCCTGCATCGGCAGACAGACTCTCAACCACTGTGCCACCAGGGAAGCCCCCTCTGCCTGTTTTTATAAAGTTTTATTGGAACACAGCCACATCCATTTGTTTACATATTGTACATGGCTGCTTTAGCGCTATATTGGCAGAGTAGGGTAGGCTCGCAGAGTTTAAAATATTTACTGTCTGGGCCTTGATCTAGGTAAGGGGTAGCTGTTGAAGAGCTTTGATCAGGAAGGTGTTACCCTCAGATTTACCTGTTAGAAAGCTTATTCTGGCAGTGGTGTGGAGGATGGATTGGGGAATAAAGACTAGGGAGGGCAATGACCAAGGGAATGGGAGAGGAGGGAACAGAAAGAGACATTTTGGACTACAGCAGGGAGGATGGAGGAGTCAAGGATAATTTTTCAAAGCAAACTTTTAATTGTAGATTAGTTTTAGATTTAGAGAAAAGTTGTAAAGATAGTACAGAGAGTTCCTATACGTTCCCCATGCTCAGTTTTCCCTGCTGTTAGCATCTTACATTAGTATGGTACATTTGTCATAACTAATTGTCCAATATTAATACTAAAGCCATATTTTATTCAAAATTCCAAATATCCCTGTTCTGTTCCAGGATCCCATTCAGGGTGCCATATTACATCTAGTTGTCATGTCTCTGTAAATTCCTAGACTGTTAGACTATGGCTGTTGCTCAGATACTACTCGTTTTTGATGACCTCGATAGTTTTGAGGAGTACTATTTTTTTTTTTTTTTTTTTTAGGCATTTTGTAGAACGTCCCTCAGTTGGGATTTGTCTGGTATTTTTTCAGGATTAGTTTGGGGTTACGGGTTTTTATGAGGAATACCATATTTTATCCATTTTCATCGTATCTACAATACATAGTGTCAACATGTCTTACCACGGTTGATACTGACCTTGATCACCTGGCTGAGATAGTGTTTGTCAAGTTTCTCCACTGTAAAGTTACTCCTCTACCCCCCTTTCCATATTCTGTTCTTTGGAAGGAAATCACTTTGTACAGCCCACACATAAGGAGGAGGGAGCTATGCTCCACCTTCTTGAGGGTGGAGTATTTAAATAAATCATTTTGAATTCTTCTGCACAGATTTGCATATTCTCCCTCATTCGTTCGTTCAATTCTATCAGCATGGATTCCTGGCCATTCAAGTTATGTTTTGGGCTATAGTCCAAAACTACATTGTTTATTTTGTTGCTCAAAATGTCTCCAGCTTTGGCCATTGGGAGCTCTTTCAGTTGGCTCCTGTGCCCTTCGACAGGCTCCCATTGTGTGTGTGTAGGGGTGCGCATGCACACGCGAACGTGCGTTTTAGTACTCTTTCTGGCCCTACAGCATCCTTTAGGCGCATCTTGTATATTTCTTGCTCCAGCCCTAGAATCAGCCAATTCTCTAAGGAGCCACGGCCAAAGATAATTTTGAAACTTCTGGCTAAGACGGGGCTGCCTCCATCTCTGACTCACAAACTCCTACTACTTGGATGAAGAAGGGAAAGGGGTAGGATCCTGGGAGATGGCTGTCCATTTAGGGGTTGGGCAGAGGTAAAAGTTGTCAAAAGCGGCTGAGGAGGAGGGGTGAGAGGAGCAGGTGCCCCCAGGAGTGGTAGCTAATACAGCCTCCCAGGCTGAGGAGTGTTTCAGGGCGGGACAGTGGTCAGTGTGCCTTTGTAAACCAAGGAGAACCATGTTCAGGGGTTGATAGTGCAGGAGTCTGGCTGGAGTGGAGGGTTGGGAAGGAAGGGCAATAGGAAATAAGGTGGGGCTAGATGTCTTGGCCTTGAAAAGCAGGCCAAGTAGATTCTGACTCCATGTTTGGTAGGAGGGCTGATAAGAGTGATGCTTTAGGATAATTAGTCAGCCATACACAGATTAGATAGAGGGAACAGAACTTGTAGTTGCTTCATTGGGAAACTGTTAGAAACGGATGCCTGGAGAAATAGAAAGGCAGGACCCTTAAGGGACCCTTAGCCCCCCACAGATTGTTTTGCATATACTAGGTTATTTTCATAATCTGAGGAGAAAAAGAGAGAGGAATTCGTGATTGAGCAATCTGTTTGCTTACAAACAATAAGCTTAAACAATAAAAAACCAGGTTGTTTTAAAACACTTAGTGGCCTTGTTGTAGTTATGTGTGTGTCTCCTTTTCTTGGAGAAGAGTCAGAGGTGAACTTGAGCTCCGCCCAGCTTGGAACGTCACACAATCCAAGTTAATGGGATATGAAGTTTTAATTTGGTTTTCAGAGGCTGTCTGCAGTCAGTTTCAGAATTATTTCCTGTTGAACTTCCTGCTTCATCCTCTTTTGGTGGTGGTTTTATTTTAAAAGTTGTGATGCTTCTGATAATTGATGGTGCAGAGAGACTTACTGAACCACAGCCTTGTGGAGAGACTAAGCCTGGGAATACATAGTGTTCACTGGCTGCTGGCATTTTGAACTTGTCATTTCTTTTGCATACGACTAGGAGGATAAATGTTCCTACATTAGAATCTACGTGTTTTATAAAGTGGGAAGCGTATTCACCAAATCAGTGGTATGACGTGAACTTACAAAATTGCCCTTTACTCCTGATTCTGAAGTAGAGTCCTATTTTATTATTTAATTCAGCCAGCCTCAAATGTTGTGATTTGTGCATTTGGTTCAATAGAAGCAGTGAGTAGCTCTCCCGTGCCTTGCTTCCACATGAGTCCTCTTCAGGTGAGGGTGAATTAATTTAGCAAACCAGGTAATGCTCACTTGCACGTCCACAGGCACATTTCTGCCAACCAGGAGTCTCTGTTAGGCTCATTCCTGAGCAGCGATACCCACTATGTGGTGGAAACATTTCATTAAAGAGAACTTCCAAGTTATTTTTTTTCTTTTTAAAATGAGGATAAAAATTCCTACCTTATGTGGTTCTTAGTAGGTATAAGGGATGGAATGAAAGTGCCGTGTGTTCTACGCAGAGTCTGTTGTTCTTTAAAATCCCGTCTCCATGGATTTTACTGCAGTGGCTATTCCTTGTGTTTGTTGCTATAGTGTGCTGTTTATTTAGCAAGAAAATCTTCTGACGCAGGACCACGAGGAAGGAAATCATTTGACCTCCTCTCACATCATCCAACCAACAAAATCATCAACCAGGGACACACCAGCACATCTCTCCAAACTCACCGCTTATAGAAACTAGGAAGGAGAAATCATTTTTAAAAGCACTGTTGAGGATGGCCACTTTCTCTGTGCCCTCCCTAATGCCAGAAATTTCAAGTATGCCAGGCACAGAGGGGCCCTGTGATTGCCTTTAACGTTACAAAACTCTCCCTGCTGAGGTAGGTTCATGACGTTCTTTCTACACGTGCTTCAGTGAAACAGCTGCCTCGTCATCCTCAAAGCTGGTCACTTCCCCTTCCCTTGATTTTGTTAATACTGTACAGTGCTACCGTCTTCTTCTTAGAGCAACCATAGCCATCAGGGCTGTGTTCCTTTCGCCTCTCTTCTTCCTCCTCTCAGACCGAAACTGTGAATAATTTAACCAGATTATTTACCAGCTACAAATTGAAGATGAAGGTAGTTTCAGTAGTTTGAACACATAAATGGGAACAAATGGCACATGCTTCACGTTTCTTTTTGGGCAAATGAAGAGGGATGGTTGTATCAGGTCCCCATCCTTGGGGCTCATGGCATGTTTGGACTGAGCTTACGGAACACAGGGCTGTGTGCTGCAGGCACTCCTGCTATCTTCCCGGCCCCCTGTTACACTTTCTATTTTTCCCTGTCTCCTTCACATCTTCAAAACATTTCACCCTCTAAAACCACAAGGTTGCGTTTTAGTTTATTGTTGAACAAAGGATCTATTTCAGGTTTACTTTCCTGGACTTTGCAGTTAGTCGGATCTGACGCATTATCTGTCTTAGCTTTTCAGTAAAAGCTTTTTTTTTTTTTTTTGCGGTACACGGACCTCTCACTGTTGTGGCCTCTCCCGTTGTGGAGCACAGGCTCCGGACGCGCAGGCTCAGCGGCCATGGCTCACACGGGCCCAGCCGCTCCGCGGCATGTGGGATCTTCCCGGACCGGGGCATGAACCCGTGTCCCCTGCATCGGCAGGAGGACTCTCAACCACTGCGCCACCAGGGAAGCCCAGTAAAAGCTTTTGACGTAAATTTTCTATTAAGGAAGAAACTGAATGTGAGGAAAAGCAAACTCTTAATTGCAACTGAGGATCTATCTTAGAGGTGGGAACACAAATGAAGTGAAGAAGACTCTTAATCCAGCTTTCCTTCGCTGCAGCAGGCTTGTGTCATGGTTAATGTAGCATTTACGTTTAGTGGTAGAAGTATGGGGTATACAGCTCCAGCCTCCTGCATCGGAGATGGTGTTTGCAAGAAGAGGCCTCCCTGTGTGACCCGTGCACCTCGCTTCACCTTTCTGTGCGTCAGTTTCCTCACCTGTGAAATGGAACAATAAAAGTAACCTTCTCAGAGTTATTGCGAGGCTTACTGGGTTAATTCAAAAAAACACCTCAGACCACCCCCCAACATTCAATAGCCATTACCTGATATCGTTGTTTTATTATCACATTCCTGCAAGTTAGGTCAGTACATGTGCGTATAGCAGACATTTAAGAAATAAATGCTTCAGAACCTATACATCCAAATGGGTTATTTTCTTCCTCAGAATGGTCTCTGGTGGAAGGTAAGTGCTGATTGTGGTAGTGCTGCCCGTGCAAGCCATTTTGGGGATGCCCACCCCGGGATTGCCTGTGACGGCTGTAAAACTGCATTCTTTAAATGGCTCCTGTACTGGCCACTTTTCTGTTGCTTGAGTGAATGTGGGTTTGAATTTTATTTTTCTTTCCTTTTTTTTCTTTTTTTTTTTAAGCTAAAAGATATTTGGAATCAAGTCAAGTGAAAAAAATGTTTTGGTTTAAAAGCTTACCTGTAAAGTATACTCACAGCATGGTCACTGGACCACACTAAATCAAGTTTTTGGTTGCAACATGCAGATTATTTGGCTTTGGCTTTTGGGAGCCAATAGTTCGTATCTACTTTTTGCTGAAGCGACTGCTCCATGCCTGGTTATTTTGTCCTCAGAACCATCTTCCTGTGCACCCTCTGCCACCTCTGGAAGTGGAACATCACAAACACTTTGTTTCAGGGGTTCACTCACCCACAGGTTACATCCCTACAGAAACTCCTTTTCCCTTGAATCGGTAGGATTATTTTCTTCTTCACTCGCAGATTTGTTTTTACCTCAAACCCTTTTGTTCTAATGGTTAGCAGTTTTTACAGCTAGATATGTAACATGTATATCTACTCGCCCTGGCTTTTTAAAATAACTTGACTGTCAGGCCTGCTGTGCAGACGTGCTGGAGCACACTGTCTCATGTCTTCGGTCTCCCTTCCTCCCGGTGCATCCTCCCCGCCCCGGATTCCAAGTGATATGAAAATCAGCCTCTGATTTTAGAGTCACTCCTAAGTCAGGTTGCCAGCCCTGCTGAGAGTCAGTTTTTCCAGCTGCATGTTGTAATGGAAAATCTGTTTGTCTTGAAACATTCACTGCTCTGCAGAAAGTCAACACTTGGTCTCCAAGATAGTTTGGGTGCTAACGTAACTCTCCTGTGCTATCTGGATTGTAGCAGATCAGATGTGGATGCCTAATGTCACTTGTGTCCTGTAGACACTGTGTGCGGGTGGGGGAAATGGGTTCGAGTCTAGACACTGCTGGCATTGCCTTTGGTCTGAAAAGCAGGGAAGTTGCATGTTAAAAACAGTAAAAACTGGGAGATTAGAAAAAACTTTCCTTTTTCTTTTTTCGCCATTGGCATTACATTGCAACAACCCAAACCTCCAAAACTTGCTTGAATGGTTGCTGAAAAATAAAAACCAATTAACAACGAAGAATTGGGGCTTTCTGCATAATATACATCATTGTGATATATATAATTTATAGATAGCTAGCATTTTATATTTTATGTATAATATATGGAATATGTACGTATAATATATGTGTTATACATAATATACATATATAGTTTTATATCTATATTAAATATATATAGCTTTTCTGCTTTCTCACAAACTTTTCTTTATGGCCCTTAAAACAATGTTTTTGGTTTTTAACCATTTTACTTTGACTCGTGTCATTTGTAAATCCTCACTCTTTTGACCTTTATATTTTATGGACAAATATTCCTATTTCTTGCTCTAGCCCAGATTGTTGAGGTTATAGAAATTCTAGTTTCTCTTCTTTTTTCTTAGTCTTTCATGTGTCTCGTAGTCTTTTCTTAAACAGATGTCTAAGAATTAAATGAGTAGCAGCACTTCAGAGCAGTGATTTGTAAATACGTATGTGCATCGGATCTTTGTGAATTTATAAAAATAATTTTAAGGGGAAGATTAAATGGACTTCCAGCCATTTTAGACACACAGAACCCGGAAAATTTTGTTTATACCCCTGTCTTGGATGAAGTGCAAGTCTTTGAAGAATGAAAAGCGGAAGTTGTAGGGTGTGGTTGTCTTCAGCTTTCTTTCCCACAAGGTCTAATTTGGTTGCTGGAACTTCGAAGCTGTGCCTTGAAAATCTGATGTTAGTGGTTGGTGGCTACGGGAAGATATTAAGAAAAAAATAACAGTTCCCACCAGGGTGATTTTAGGCAAAGGTGTGAGACACGCAGCCTTTTCCACGCCTGGATGCCAGCATCTCGAACTTTTCCTATTAAAACCTGTTTGTAGGAAAGAATCAGGAACTCTCCTTGAAGTGAAATAACTGTCAGTTTTAGTGCCTTTGTCCTAGGAGATTTGTATTTTGTCAGACAAGAAAATGTCAGCTCCAGGAATAAAAGTCCTTTTTTTAGGTGGATAAGTCCGACAGTTTGGTCCTAGTCATGACTTTCAAAGGCTGTACTCTGGTTCTCTTGGTTGAATATGAAACAAGCCTTTTTCCCCTGCCAAAACCTCCCAAGAGTGGATGGCTCTATTACAGTTTCAAGGATCTTGGCCCCATCTCCTGGCCTTGAATCCAAGTCTGGCAACTTACAACAGCTCTGTGCACTTAGAGTATGACAGATGGAGCTAGGTGGTCCCCATTCCCACAGCCGAGGGAAGTTCTGGGAGGGGCTGAAGATCGCTGTATAGGCAGAGCTCTGAAGGGTCAAGTTAATGCCCCTCGTGAGGACGTTAGGGGATGTAAGGTACTTAATCTCCAAAGAAAGATGAAATTATATTGATGTGCCATACTTTACAAGGCAGGAAAGTTCAAAACCTTTAGGAAATTTTTTCAATAGCAGGAGTTTTCTTGTTGCTTGAATTAAGTTGCTACAAGAGGTAAAAATTGCAATAAGTGCTGTTATTTGGGAAATCAGAGACTTATATGATAATGTTTTGCTGTATTAAGTCTTTACAGGTGTAGCAGCATAACTCTTATAAAATTTAACTGGATTGGAAAGCAGAAGATATGGTATCAATGCTTTTGGTCTTTTCTTCTTCTGTGCCTGCAACCCCCATATATTCAAATCTTCAGTCTCTCTTAAGATCTCCAACCGTGGTTGGTCCAGCTCCCTTGCAGAGTTTCTGGTTGAATGTGTCCAAAGCACTTTTATCACAGCTGCATCTTGGTCTTCTCCCTTTCTCTCATCCTCTATATTCTCTCCCAAACCGAGTCACTGTTGATTCTGTCTCCAAAAAGTATCTGAAATCCACCAACTTCTCCCCAACTCTTTGCCACCCTGCTGGTCTGGTCACTTGGGTGACTGCAGTCACTCTTCTACATTTACTGGGATTCTTTCCCATCCTCTTTCTGAAATGAAAATCTGCTACCCCGCCATCTGCCCCCCAAACCCAACCCAAAACAAAACCGGGAAACAAATAAACTGGCATCACCCACCCAGCTTTCCCAGGATGCCCATGATCTTCAGTTGAAATCAGGAGTCCCATGTGACCTGGCTATTGCCGGCCTGCCCCGGTCCTCCCCATTCCCCCTCTCCCTGTCCGTGGTCCAGCTATGATTGGCTTGGTTTCAGTTCCTCAGAAATAGCATTCACTTATACTTTCCTCCCCACTTCTTAGCATTTTGTGGACTTCTATTTTTTCTTTGGTTCTCCCCTTAAAATGCCATTTTGTCAGGTAAAGCCTTAGGTTAGAGAGCGTCTTCTTTTATTTATTTCTTTATTTGGCTGCGTCGGGTCTTCATTGCAGTGCCGAGATCTTTAGTTGCGGCATGTGGGATCCAGTTCCCTGACCAGGGATCGAAGCCCGGCCCCCTGCATTGGGAGCGCGGAGTCTTGAGCGCAGAGTCTTAGCCACTGGACCACCAGGGAAGTCCCGAGACAGTCTTCTTGCATCATGTCCATCCCATTGGTAGATTTATCACTCTTGGTATATCCCTAGTACCTAGCGTAGGGTCTGGCATATAGTAGGCACTTAGTCGTATTTGTTGAATGAAGGAAAGTAGTGGTGTTTACAAACAGGTTAAGTGCTTCTGAATCTGAGGTGTGGCATGTCTGGTCTGTGTGTGCACAGATGCCACCCCTTTTCTCACCTGTGCTCGAGGCAGACACTGCTCCTCTGTTTTTTGTTTGTTTGTTTGTTTGCGTTACGCGGGCCTCTCACTGTTGTGGCCTCTCCCATTGCGGAGCACAGGCTCTGGACGCGCAAGCTCAGCGGCCATGGCTCACGGGCGCAGCCGCTCCGCGGCATGTGGGATCTTCCCGGACCGGGGCACGAACCCGCGTCCCCTGCATCGGCAGGCAGACTCTCAACCACTGCGCCACCAGGGAAGCCCGACACTGCTCCTCTGTTACGACTCCCTTCCCCTGGGCCGGCTTTCTTAGTTGCTGTCTAGGCAGCTGTTTCTGCTCTGCTGGTCCCTCTGAATTGGTATGTGGCATGAAACCTCTGCCATTTCCAGTCTAGCAGAAAAAGGCATAGCATTCCAGATGTGTAGGTTCTTGTCTCTAGACATTTGTGGAAACTCATTGTGCCTTAGTTTGCGTGCAGTCTGATGCAAGTAATCAGATGGTAATGTAAGATATGCTTTCATGAAGATAGAGTAAGAAACACTGAAAGATTCGTAAAGCTTATCCAAATAAAACGTTGTATAGTTACATTCAGTGTGCTTTGTATGACAAATACTCATCTTGTGATCAGGCACTTACGTGGAGAATAAAATGTAATTTTTTAATGCATGTAAATATAAGTTTTAATTGCAAGCTTACCATATCTGTATATGAGTCCTTTACAACAGGGACTCTAATTTTCTTTCAGAATTAAGTTATCTCTTGTTAAGTTTTTATTTCGCTAGTGAAAAATACATTTCAAGGAGATAGAGTGTAAAAAAAAAACATCATGAAGATGCTAGTTTTTTATTTCGTTTACTGTCATTGCGTGGCAGTGTTTCATAAAGTATCCCCATGGGTCACCTGTGTCAGGAGCACCCAGGGTTGGTTAAATGGCACATTCCTGCCTCCACAACTTAACTGGATCAGACTTTCTGAGGCCTGGAAATCTGCATTTTAAATAAGCTCTAAAAGTTTGAACACCACAGCCATATAATACCTAGTATATAGTGTGGCATTAGTAAATATTGAGTAGGATCTATAAAAGATGTCTCATTCACTGACCTCTTCAGTCTTGCCTGAGCGTAACAGTGACATCAGAAAATATACCGCTGCCAGTGCTGTCCAGTAAAAGGTGAAGATATTGATGGTGGCCGAGGTTGAAACCAGTCAATGACCTTATTCAACCAGAGCACCAAAGATCAACAAGGGCATTGTTCCCAGAGGCTTAAACACACTGGCCCCCTGGGCACAATGGTCCTTTGATCACAGCTGATGTGGGCAGAAAGGAACCAGGCAAGGCTCTGGTCCCCTTGGTGCCTAGTGAGGGCCAGTCCTGCGGTGAAGGGGCAGTGCTTCTGGTCTAGTTCTCTGGAGCGGCCCAGCAGGGTTAGGCTGGCAGTGGCCTTTACTTTCAGCAAGACTCCCTTATTTCCTGCCCTCCCTGACTGCCCAGGATTCAAGGAGAAAACTTGGCCCTAATCGGAAGGCAGAAACGATAACAGCATTTTAAAGTTGGCATTGCTGAGTGTGTAGGATGTGCTTTACTTGCAGTAGATCGTGTGATCAGCTTAAAGGAGGGGCAGTCCAGTGTGCTGGTGAGAGAGCATTTCGCAACAAACTTTAACCCTGGACTGGACCCATGGGAGAGGTTATAGCTGTCTCTCTCCAGTTCCCATCTCCAGTTCCTATCCAGTTCTTGCTCTGCACCTTTAGCCTTCCTTGATCTCCTTCGACCCTTTATGGTACTTAGAGCTTGCACAATTCCGTATCCAGGTTAATAACTGTTTTCTGCCATTTCCTAAGTCTTCATTCTGTCCCACCAAAAAGAAACAGATTCTCAGTGGGTGATGGTGTCCTCCCCACCGCCCCGCCCTCCTGGCCCTGGCATTTAGAAGCCTGTAAGGACTTTCGTGGTTGTCACAATGATGAGGGGTGTCTATATTATTAACGTTGAACATCCCGAGGGTGTGGATGCTAAACGCCCCTTGGTCCTTGGGACAGTCGCACACAGTGAAGGATTGTCCTGTCGAGAATGCTGATGCACCGCCACGAGAAACACTGGAGCTCTTTGGGTTTGCCTGCATCTTGTTCAGTGCTTCCTTGAGAATAGAGCCAGCATTTATCATCTGATGAATCTGCACGGCTTAATAGATGCGGTACGAGCTAAGTTACTTACTGGGAAAATAAACAAATGGTTGCAGCCATCTTCCTGGCTGGCAGTTGTGCTCTGACAGTGGAGCCATCACTCTTCTTGGATTCTGCTTTGCAGCTTCGCCCTTCCCAATGGTACACTGTGGACAAGAGTTATGACCCAGACAGTAATCCTGAACTGCTGCTACTGTTCCACTCAGGAAACACTCTGATGGAACAAAATACCACCATCCGTTGTCCCGCTGGCACCTCGGTCTCATAAAAATAAACAGGAGAGGGCTTCCCTGGTGGCGCAGTGGTTGAGAATCCGCCTGCCAGTGCAGGGGACACGGGTTCGTGCCCTGGTCTGGGAGGATCCCACATGCCGCGGAGCAACTAGGCCCGTGAGCCACAACTACTGAGCCTGCGCGTCTGGAGCCTGTGCTCCGCAACAAGAGAGGCCGCGATAGTGAGAGGCCCGCGCACCACGATGAAGAGTGGCCCCCGCTCGCCGCAACTAGAGAAAGCCCTTGCACAGTAATGAAGATCCAACACAGCCAAAAATAAATAAATTAATTAATTAAAAAAATAATAAACAGGAGATGCTAAGTAAATTGTTACATCATGAGGGGGGTGGGGACAGGGAATCCAATATTTGTTTTATCACAGACACCATCCCAGGCAAGTGCTCTTAGCAGTAGGAGGGTTCGAGATTTGGAGGGACGTGTTCTGAGCTCCCAAACCTTCTGGAGTTATTTTGCCTGTGGATCAGAAAGCTACTGTGGGGAGGAAAAAGTTTTGAACTAAGGATCAGACAAGGGTCCTGGAAGAGTTGCTGCTTCATATCAGTCATTCAGTTAGAGATATCAGAGAAGTGACAGATGAATAAAAATTTAGGAACACAAAAGAGAGGGTGACATCAGATCTTATTTTAAAGGACTAAGAGTTAAGCCAGAAAGCTTGTTGACCTAAGGATGTCCAATAGACTATGGGATTTGAATATCTTAAAGCCGGATAATAATTAGACTAACAGTAAAGACAACAGGAACAGACTGGGGAAATGCAGCTACAGGAGGGATTTTTCCCTTCACAGTCTCCTGTGACCAATTGAGAAACAGTGTTCTTCCTTTGACTCAGTGAGCCTACTTCTAAGAGTAATTTCTAAGCAAATGAGTAGAGCTTTGTTCAGAGATTCAGCTCTGAGTATTAGTGAGCATTGTTTGAAGCAACGCAGATGGCCCCCCAAAGAGCCTTGGATGAACACGTTATGATTCATCTATACAATGGAATATTCTATAACCATGACAGTGATATTGAGGAGAAATGTTGACATGGAACAAAATGTATGAAAAACAGGCTGTAATAGAATATATAAGGTTAATGTTTCAATAAAGAAATATGTAAACATAGAGGGAAAAAACATAGAGGGAAAAAGGCATTAATCAAAATGTTCACTTGGAGTATCTTTAAGTGGTTGAATTCCAAGTACCTGGAATTCTTTCTTAGGGCTTAAGTGCTTAAAATGTTTAATTTGAACATGTGTAATTATTTTTGTAATTAAAAAGTTTAATACAGTAAATAAAAACTTGATCAAATTATTAAAGGGTGCTTTGTCAACCTGTTATCCAAGTATTTCAATATATAATTATTTTTAAATCCAAACATTACTGGTAGTTCTAAGAAGCTGGTAGTCCCTCGCATTTTATTCTGGATTTAGTTGATCATTGGCACAGAGGAAATGAGTGTTCTGATTATGAGGAATAAATGTGATTGGGGGTGAATTAAAGAGTGGGAAGAAAGAAGGGATATATCAGTATAGTTAAGAGGAACATAGATAAACTAAGTCTAATACTTTAATAATGACTGCATTTGCCTGGTTTGAAACTCTGCCTGGGAAATTCCCTGCTAAACATCATCATACACATCATACATCATACACTCTTAGGGTGACTGGGGAACACCCACTAAGCCTAGGCTTGGCTCCCTTGCCCCAGGAGTGGCTGAATCAGGGATGTGAGAGCCTCAGGTGCTATAAGGTTTCCAGCTAAAGGCCTAGTCCATGGCAGGCTTCCAGTTCTCAGAGGTGAGGCCACAGAGCTCTATGAGTGAGTCAGCCCATTATGAATGTAGGTCTTATTTAAAGGAAATACTTTGCAGCAGCATTTCTTAGAATATACTCTGTGGGACAGTATTCTTAGGAGAAGGCTCCATGGGGGAAAACATAAAAGGGGGCGGGACAAATAGGCTTGTGAAAGGAGACAGGTCAGCGTGTCCCGCAGCCCCTACCTCCCCACTTGCATCTCGCAGTTAGTATACTGAGGCTCCAGGTGTCTTGCCTTAAAGACATCCTTTGGGTTTGGGTTAACCCTGAGTTTACTAAATTTAGTTAGCTAGAGATTTTTTTTTTCTTTCGCATGAGGATTTAAAAAAACTATTTAGGTGAAGATGGATATTCTTATATCCTCTTTTGTTCAGAGGACCTTCATTCTAGCTAGAGTTTAGAGCTGAGAGCTTTGAGTATACACTGTGGACAAGGCACTCCGAGAAATACAGAATCTTCTCCACCCATGTGGGGTCTGCTCACTCTTCTGGGAACACTGTAAAGTGAGGCCTAAGTTCACATACTACTGAGTGGTGTCTGTCTAGGTTGGCGATCTGCATAGTCTAGGATTCTGCTTTTGTTGAAATCTCAAATGACACAGGTTGGCAAGAAATACATAATACTGTTAGTGCCTTGTCCCCTCTCTTCTAATTTCCCTTCGGTGAGTGTATATTACTCCTCCTCCCAAAGTTTTATTAATAAAACAATGGGCATACAGTATTTCCAACCCAGTTCCTCTTGGAAGGAACAGGGGAGACAGGCTGGTAGTCCACTCTGCAGAGGAAGGGTCCCTGGCTGCCACGTCTGGCAGCTCTCTGCTCTCCCACGCTGGCGGGAGGAGGTCTGGAGAGCAGAGGGGCTTGTGAGCCAGGGATGGCTCCTGCTGATGCCCCTCAGGACCTGGGGATCCCGAGGTATCAGGAAAGCCAGAGGGGCAGTGAGGCTGGGAGCTGATGCTTGCAGGGGCACTGCCACTTCCTCAGGCTGCTGGGACTCTGTTGCGGCGGGGACACATAAACAATTTTTTTTTAAATTTTTACATAAGCAACTGTTTAAGTCTGGGGAGGTAACTCTGAGTTAAGATTTTGATTTCTTTTTTTTGCGGTACGCGGGCCTCTCACTGCTGTGGCCTCTCCCGTTGCGGAGCACAGGCTCCGGACGCGCAGGCTCAGCGGCCATGGCTCAAGGGCCCAGCCGCTCCGCGGCATGTGGGATCTTCCCGGACCGGGGCACGAACCCGAGTCCCCAGCATCGGCAGGCGGACTCTCAACCACTATACCACCAGGGAAGCCCAAGATTTTGATTTCTTAAACTCCATTGTAGGGCCCCAAACTTGGGAGACCAGCAACATAGAGAGAGAGTGTAGAAAAGAGATATTTTCAGTAAAAATTGTTTAGGCTTCTGATAAAAAAGACGCGCTATAGACCCTTTAGTAGGAGAACGCTCATCTTGTGGAGATGTGGCCAGTGATACACGTGGAGAATCCACAGAAGTGCGAGTAATGATAACTCTGGACAGTGCGTCTTTTTTTTTTTGATGTGAGAGCGTTGGTGATGCACCT
Source organism: Neophocaena asiaeorientalis asiaeorientalis (assembly GCF_003031525.2). NCBI lineage: Eukaryota > Metazoa > Chordata > Mammalia > Artiodactyla > Phocoenidae > Neophocaena > Neophocaena asiaeorientalis. The sequence continues at coordinate 1,923,361 of NW_020173201.1, forward strand.
CAAACAAAACCAGACCTCTGGGCGGTTGACTGGGGTCCAGCCCCTCTCTGAGGCACATCATGGAACCAGGCTCCCTTCCTCCGGCCCTGCAGCCCTCACCTTCACGGCTCAAAGCTCAATCACGTCCTCCTCTGGCTCCTGTAAAAGGAAGTGGGCCAACCATGGGTTTTGACCCAGGGGATTAAAAAGTTAAACTTTTCCGAGTTTAGCAGAGGAGCAAAGAATTTGTCCTGTTTTTGTCAAATGAGATCCATCTGGAAAATGAATTAGGAGAAAAATATTCTTGAAAAATAAACTTTTAATTAAAACTTTTTTTTTCCCCTTCCAAGGTGCCAGTAAAACAAAGTGGAAGACATTACCCACAAGGCAATTTTCGATAAAAAACTAAACATTTAGATGCGTCTTCCTTTCTTTAATAATTCTACACTGATTTGGTTCCTGTCACAAATGTGGGTGAATAAGATAAATGATCCTGGCATGATCAGCAACCTTTATATTTTCTGTCTGCTGAGAATACTTAAAGCATAGACTCTAATTTTGTAGATGGGATGAACCTTAGAAAGTCAGTTTTTGCTGAACATCAGAGTGTAGATTAAAGATAACAAGGACACTCATACAAATTCCCAAGAACCTAACTCTTCAGTCACACCCAACACTGTTAAAGGGATGGAAAGGAGCATGAATATCATTCCTGCCAAGTGGTCTTTTTACCGACAGATGGGACAAAACCTCTCCCTCCCCGTGAGTGATATTTTCACTGTGGTGCTCCAGACAGGCACCTCTTCTTAACAAATGTTTGACCTGTTTCTTATGAATAGCCAGGGCACAAATAAAAAAGACTGGACATTTAAAAAAATGATATTTGTTGTTTTTAATGGTGAAAACGATTCATTCAGCAATGTCTGCATGCCTCCCATGACCTGGAAACTGTTCTAGTTGCTGTGGTTATAAAGGTAAATAAGAAAGGCATGAAAACATTATTCTGTCAACTTACTTGGTATATTTAACCTATTCCTTTCCTGTATATACATATTTTTATGTTATATTATACTTAGAAGGATGTTTTTGTATCCTGTTTTCCTCATTTAATATTATATCTTAAGCATTTCTGCATGCATATAATTTTTAATGGCTGCATACTATTCTGTTATGTGGATATCTCACAATTTCTTAAACCATTTCCCTGTTGTTGATCAATTAGGTAATTTTGAATTTTAGTAGTAAAAACATGATAAACATTGATATATAAAATTTTATCCTCATTTCTAATTATTTCCTTAAGATAGGTTCAAACTGGAACTGGGTCAAATGGTATGAACACTTTTAAGGGTCTTGATACATGATGCCAAATGCTTTCTTGTATGGCGGAAAGTAGTCATTTCACTTTATCCTCATTTCCTCATTAGCGTAGGGTTTTTTTGGTCTTTTTATTTAGTGCTGATGTATTAGAAAAAATTTTGGATTGGTTTTTCCTGGAAGATCTTGTTTTGGGGACCAACTTCTCTGTGACACCTTCCTGCCCAATGTGTTTTCAGTCATCTTATTTAGGAGTTTTAAACTTGATAGAAGGAAAGGGTGTTTATTTCTATATTGTCAGTGCCTCCCTGAGTACCTTCTCTGAGGTACACGTTAATATTATACTCATAGTAAAAATATAAGAAACCACACGACAATGCTGCTGCATGTATTATATAAGCCATTGTTAAAAAAAGATGATCCTGAGGGGGTGGGGGGTAGGGGAGGGATGGATTGGAAGTTTGGGGTTAGCAGATGTAAACTATTATATATAGAATGGATAAACAACAAGGTCCTATTCTATAGCACAGGGGACTATATTCAATATCCTATAATAAACCATAATGGAAAAGGAAAAAAAAAAAAAAAGATGATTCTCTTTCTCAGTACCTAGGGGGAAAGACCTTTTTCTATTCTTCCTTTAATCAGAATTATGTGGCCTGCCTCATTCCCCTTTTTGCTCTGCCTATTAGAAATGTAGAAATTTTACTGTTCAAGTACACCAACAGCATTATCTTGTGGTTGGAAAATCAACTTTTTTCATTTCATGACTTTATATTTGTGACTTCCAAGTGCCTATGTGTCTTTTATCGAACGTTGCCTCAAATCTTTCCTGCAGATGGGTAGCATGTAAATAATTTAATGAAATGAACTGCTAATGATGGTGTGATGATTTTAGATAAACAATTCATTTGGCTTATATCTTTAAGGTTTTTGGACAGAAAATTACATACAGTTTTAATTGGCTATAATAAGGCCAGGGATTTTGGAGGAAAGATTAGGGCCAGAAAATCCTGGTACAGCTTATTTAAACACTGAAGCTGTGTATGTATTTAGCAACCAGTATTATGGTGTGGCTGGTCATTAATTGAGAAACTTCTTATTTAACTAGCGTACGTTAAAGTAATGTGCAGTTTTTCATGGGGGTGTGATGATGTTTGAGGAGCATGATGACTATTTAAAGTACTTAGTACGTAGATGGGTTGTGCTGCTTTATTGCTTTAAAGAAAATAATGAGGATTGGACAAGGAAATTGCAAAGGACTTTGGGAAAGGAAAGATCCTTCCTCACATGTGGGATTGAAATGCACAGCAGGCTTAGTCTTGCCCTCCTCTGCACCCTTCCACACTCAGCTTGCTTTGCCAGAAGCTCTAATTGTATGGTATTGTAATTATTTGTTTACAATCTGTGTCTCTATTAAACTCTAGTTGGCCCAGTCTTGGTCTTCTTTGTGTCGGCTATATCTAGCACAGTTGCTAGCAGTAAATTTTTCACATATATGATTCATATTTCTGAAATAGCAGATTAGAAGGCATATTTTAGGCCAGTAAGTATTTCAAAATATTGGCAAGTATTTTGAATAGTTAAGAGGGGCTGGGAGGCATTTTTTTGCCCCCAAAGTTTAATATGTGTTCCTTCCAAAAAAAAAAAAAAATCAGAAAATCTGAACTCCTAAAATCCTACATTTCTTAAAATTATTCAGTTGCAAGCAGCATTTTGGTGCTGAGTCCTGCTTGAATGGGCTAAGTGATCCTTCCTTGGGCAGCCCTTCTCACCTTTTCTCCCCTACATGTTTTTTTTTTTTTTGGCCGCGGCTTGGTTTGTGGGATCTATGTTCCCCGACCAGAGATTGAACCTGGGCCCTTGGCAGTGAAAGTGTGGAGTCCTAACCCCTGGACTGCCAGGGAATTCCTTCCCCTACATTTTTGTATTGTTCTGGGCGTGAACATCACCCATATTTATTGAAGGCCTATGGTATACCCATCCGTGTGTTGTGCTGAGGATACAGTGGCGATCAAAATGTGTACTCTCCTGTCAAGGATGGAGTTCATATTCTGGAAGTATTAGAAGCAGACTCAAGTCTTAGAATTTATACAGTGAACTTTCTTGTTGCTTTCTTCTTTTTCTTGTGGGCGAGTTGACACATAGAAAACCACAAATAAGAAAGTTCGGGAGCCACTGATTTGACTCTGTGTGATTAGGATCCTCTGCTATAAACAAAAAGAGAAAAGGATATTTCAATATACTTTTTCCTTCTTTAGTCTCACCCAGACACATACTTTGTGCTGTGCTGTGGATGTTCATTTTCACAGTGTCCCAGCTCTAGAACCCAGTTTGTTCTTGTGGAAATTTAGTCACTTTTGGAGAGCCATAGCAGTTTGTAAATCACGCCTCTCTGATAATGTTCCCAAGGCCGTTATGACTAAATTGGGTGATAGAATGAGATCTGTAGTAGTATGTCACTTTGATGGGTGACATATCCTAACCTTTCAGTGATTTGGGCTTCTTTAAAGCACAGAACACACCTTGGGGATGAGAGTTGGATTACATGGAATGTTGCCCAGTGAAAGTCCGGCGGGTGCCAAAGAAATGCTCTGTGGAGTGACTGCCTGATCCCACGATTATGTTCCTGCTTGCCTCACGGGTGAGTCTTCTAATTTTTAGCAAGTCTCCGCTGCCTATTGTGGAGCCCAATCACTTAGTCTCTGGGATGCTCAGAATCCTCACCTGTAAAATCTGGATCATTTGACGAGCCTCTGAGTGGTTCTGAAGACTCAGAACCACTGTTGAAGTGTGAAGTGACTGTTGAGTGACCAAGAACAGAGTTGGCCCTTAGTATACAGCAGCCTCTCTTATCTCTTAAAATGGAAGGTTTTTTTATTCCCTACCATTTAGAAACACAGGCTTATAATATTTTTAAGTTACAGTAGTTCATATTTATTCGTAATGAATCCACAGTATATTTCAGATACTACAGATTGCATTCTTCTTGGTCTATTAACTTGGTATTGTCTACTTGGGGTTTTTCCATATGGCTTAGGACTGAGTCTTGAAGCAAACCAGTACTTAATTAGTTAATTAATTAATTAATATTATTTTACATATATAGTCCTTAGTGCCAAGTACTAGAATGAAGTTCTTTGTATAAATGATCTCATTTACTCCTTAGTGGAGACACTGAAGCACGGAGAAAGATCAAGTAATTTGTTCAAGGCTGTATTGGAGGACTTGGGACTGAAACCCAGGCACGTCTGACTTCTAAGCCCAGATTCCGAGCGCTCCTCTTTCCCTTTAGCACGTGTTAAATCGCTGAGAAGAGGGCCCTTCAGAGTGGCAGACACCAGTGCTTTATGGATGGCTTTCGGTCTGGGTTGGTATCACATGCCTGAACACATCATTCTGTAGTTAAAGGACTCGTACTCTGTGTTAGGTGTAAAGATAGCACAGCTCACTCATGAGCACTGCACTTTATTTATGTTCCTGCTGGGCCCTTATCATAGTCTGTCCTTGCTCTAGTTCTTAGTGGTCAAGTCTCGGAGGAGGCAATATATCGAGTGGCTAAGAGCCCAAGACTCTGAAATTGGACAGCCTGGAATTGAATCCCAGCTCTATCAATTACAAGCTGTGAAAGCTGGAGCAAGTTACTTATCTCTGTGCCTTAGTTTCTCATCCATAAATTGGGGATAATAAATAGTATTTACTTTAAAGGGTTGTTGTGAGGATTAAAAGAGCACACACACACACACACACACACACACACACACACACACACACACACACACACACACACCACGGCGCTTAGGGTGCTTAGAACAGTTCCTGGCACGTAGTGAGTCTTCTGCAGTGCTTGTGGTTAATAGTAAGATGACCGTGTTCTTTGAGCATAGCTATGGGCCATGTCATTTTTGTCTTCGTATTCTGCACAGGCCCTGCCCCAGTGCTCTACACATGGTGGGCTCACCGTGAAACTCTGTTGAACGAGTGGATGGATATGGATGGGTGAAATGGTTGAAGGCATGACCAGTTCTTTTTCACCTTGAAGTTGTATTTGCCTCATTGACATAAACTATCTTGACTTTAATAGGATCAGAGACTGAATAACTAGAAGAGGTTGACCCAGGCACGGTTAACATTATTTGTCAATCATGATAGCTAACATTTGTTAAGTGCCTACTATGGGGTAGGCACAGGCTAAATATTTTATGACTAACTTACCGAGTCTTTCCAAGAGCCTCATGAAGCAGGTATTATCCCATTTTGCAAATAGTAAGTCTTGTCCCTGTAGTTAAGAGGTTGGATTTTGAATCAGGCAAGACTGTGTGAAGCCCACAGCACAAGCAGAGCTGAGCTTCTGTCTCAGGTCTCCCTGAGCGACCTTTAGCCTATAGCAAAGCACCCAGTAAACAGTTGTGTTACCGGTTATTATTGCAGCTTCTCTGAGGCAGAATCATAACGCCAATACTACTTGAATACAAATATGAGAGCTCCAGACATTGGTAATTATCATAGCAAGCATGTCATGGGTATACAAACTACATATTCCTTTGTTAAAAATTCTGGCTTTAGGAAAGTCTTCACATTGAAGCTAAACTTTTCATACTTCAGGTTAAAACTGTTTTCTCTGTGCTGTCTTCAGTGGGCACGGAAAAATGCTGTCCATGGCTCTGAGCAGGGTAGTGCTTAAGATGATGTGAAATGGTGGAGTCCTCCTTGTTTTCTCTTTCCTAGGTTAGACTTTCCCTGTGGGCTTCATACTTTTCATCCCTGTGGGTTTCATCTACTTCTGGTCCTTTTCTGTTTTGTCTTGTTCTCAGTTTTCTCTAGAAGTGTAGAGCCCAGCGTTGGTCACTCTGACCCTGGCTGATATTAATTATGACCTGAAGTTGTACATCCTCCTTCACAGTCAGGGTCTGCGATGTGAAGACGCCTCCCCTGTGTGAGGCGATGCATGGTACTGAAACACTCATACTGTCTGCTTTACACTGTGCCATTTGGGGGGCAGCTGGTCATGGGAGTCCTGTTCATGCCTCCTTCGTTAGGTCCCCAACTCCACAACCTGGGGCCAGGAATGAACATACTGGACCAGTGACATGCAGGGCCCAGATGGTCTACAACAGGATTTTGCCCGTTCCCCAGTCCTCACTTACTCAACTTGTGTGCTAGCTAACATGGAGCATCGATCCTACTGGTTGTGCAGTATACGAGCTTCTTGAGAATAGAATTGATTTAATTATACAAATATTCCAGATTCTTCCCTCTGAGAAGTCCTTTTAATCTTTGACCTAATACATTTTTTTGTTTGTTTCTTTTCTTTTTTTTTTTTTTTTTGGCTGCACCCCAGAGCATGCAGGATCTTAGTTGCCTGACCAGGGATCAAATCCTTGCTCCTGCAGTGGAAGCGCAGAGTCTTAACGGCTGGACCGCCAGGGAATTCCAATTTTTGTTTGTTTCTAGTAAGAACATCCTTTTCCATTTCCCCCACTACTTTTAAATACTTTTTGCTTGAGCCATGTGTATATTCCTGGATTCTTGAAATTGCTGGTCCCCTGTCTTGATGAAATATTTTGTTCTTTTATGAGCGTCACAGTTGATGTTAGTTTATGAGTGACTTTAACGGCATCCTCTTCTAAAGAATTCTGATGAGTTTCTCACATCTTACTCTTACCCTTTTTTTTTTTATTTATTTTTTATTTTTTATTTTTTTGCGGTACGCGGGCCTCTCACTGCCGCGGCCTCTCCCGTTGCGGAGCACAGGCTCCGGACGCGCAGGCTCAGCAGCCATGGCCCACGGGCCCAGCCGCTCCACGGCATGTGGGATCCTCCCACACCGGGGTGCGAACCCTCATCCCCTGCATCGGCAGGCGGACTCTCAACCACCGCGCCACCAGGGAAGCCCCATACTCTTACCCTTTTAATGCTGTCACAGGGTCATCATCTGTTGCCATTCTGGGCCTTTCCCTGGAAACACCAGTTATACTGTCAGTTTTTCAGTTAAATATGTTAAGTACTGCTTATAGAAAGCCCTTAAGCTCTTTGGCCCCACCCCTCACTGGCTGTGTGGCATGCGGGAGGCTGTTGACCCTCTCTGTCCCCTTGCTCATCTGCAGGGTAGACTGTTAACAGCTCCTACCTACAGAGGTGGTGTGAGCACTCAGTGAGATAGTGCGTGCTAAGTGCCCCTAGTGCTTAGCACATGTAAGTGCTCAGTAAACATTGTTATCATTATAAAGGTTAGCACAGGTGCAGTGAGGATACTAAGGTCGAGGCACTAACCCAGCTTTGAATGGTGATCGTGACATATTTCCCAGAGGTTGTCAAGCCTCAGTGATTTAGTCAAGAGAAGAAAGGGAGGAAGGGGTCTTTCATGAAGGGGAAACGGCTCCTGGGTTTTCATTCACGGGACATAGCGTGTTGGGGAGGGTGATGGGGAAAGCTGAGCAGGGAGCAGATCGCAGAGGTCTTTCTTTGGGAAGCCCAGGGGCTCTGACTCTATTCCTGAGAAAGGGGACCCACTTGATGAGAGTACTGGACACATGCTGACTTGAGGAAACAGAGCTCAGCAGGGTCCACACGAAGACGCTGAGACCTGAGAAGACTGATGTAAGAGTCCCCCGAGGACGGGGAGTGCCTGCACGGTGAGGCAGGCAAATGGACAGATAAACACTGCGTTTACATCAGATGCTCGCCTTTAAGTTCTAGGGGGCCTGGAGTAAAACCCAGGAGAGGTGTAACTTCCATGCACCGATTCCTTTAGAGAAAATGAATTAGATGGGCCGCAGTGTGCATGTCCAATATGGAGAAAGTCTGCTCAAGAAGTAGAAAGGGGTCGTCCCCCATTCTGCCTGGTGCGCCGTGTGGAAAGCTGCATGTGTGCACGCGCCCGTGGCTCAGATCCACTGGCTTGTGCAGGGAAAGGCCTAATCTCCATTTTCCTGTGATGGCAAACTCCTCTTTTCTCACAGCATGTGAGAAGAAAATACTATTCTTGTTTGCCAGTTTCCTTTTGATTAACTTTGTATCTGGGGTTGCAGGTTTTCTTTTGGACCATTTTTTCTCTGATTATTTTCTCACCAGTGGTTAGAAGTGGAAATGGAAATATGCCAGAAAATGATTTATATGAAAAGGAGTCTTCTCCTCACCCCTAAGTACATGCACATAAACAAGAAAAATAAAGAATAGCAACTAACTTTGGATTCTTTGGCTAGACTATAGTGTTTTATTTTGCCATTTGGAGGAAGAGTTATGGAAATAAAGGGAAATATATGTCAGAGTGATAGCCAGCTGGCTATCTGAAGTGAGTATCAGCTTTCCGGAAGGAATAGAGACACTTTCTTGTCATTTTATTTAGAATTGCCTGACTGCTAGAGAGCGTTTTTCTTGCCACAGTGCTGCAATAAAAGTAAACACATAACGTTTCTAAGAAACAGATTGTTAGTTTCTTTGAAATGTTTAAATAAAGAGCATTTGTTACATGCTCCAAGTATTTGATTCTTAACTTCCCAATAGAGCAGCTCTGTGTCCCACAAGCATCACTTAGTGTTGAAGGCACCAAGAGAAGCAGAGAGGTAACTGGTACTGGACTTGGCCCTCCTTCAGTAAACTAGAAAACTGGACAGTACACGAGCCAGTTACTGTCAGTCACGGGAAAACAGGCAGCCAGGACGTTGATCCTTGAGAGAAGAGAGTCACATGAGGTGAGACCCACATTTGTCCTAGTTTTCTGCTGGAGCATATTCCCTGTTCCCTGCATTCCCTTCCTGGGGTACCAGGAGGGGGAGCCTGTTACAGCACGGTGGGTCTCCAGAGTTCAGGGCTGCTGAAGAGGCTGGAATTTGTATGGCAGGCTACTGGGGAGGAGGGAACTATGAGAGGGAAACCCAGAAGCTGAGATGTGTATCCATACAGGGTGAGACCTAGCAGAGAGCAGCTGTTCCCAGGCAGGGAAGAAAATGGCCATAGCAAGGTTCATGCAGTATGGAGAGAAATGGAGAGTTCTGGGCTAGCCAGGGTGGAGAGACCTTGCTGAGCACCTTAACCATTCCGAGACACCGCAAAGACCATGCCTTATGATTAAGGGTCGTGCATTAGGACCAAGGACATATCTCAAATAGACCTATCTTAACCAATTATTAAAACCAAGCCTGACGGAATTGAGAGGATCTGCCAGTAATTTAGTTGCCATCAGAACCAAACTGAACACCTCCCAGTTGTCAACCTTATAACAGAAAAACATGCAAAGAAGCAGGAAAATGTGACTCATTCAAAATGAAAAGTAATCAGTGGAACTAGACAATGCCTTTCAAACAGGGGTATCCTAGATCTTGGTCTGTATAACACCATTCTCCACTGAAAGGACCCAGGGCGTTTAGAGAAATGTCTGCATCTAGGGCAGAGACAGAGTAAGTACAAGATGAGCCTAGAACTTTTTTTAATGTCAGAAAGTAAGGAAATAAAAGTATAAAAATAAAAAAAAATGATGGGGGCATCTCACAAAGGTAAAGGAGCCAGTTTAAAGGGTCGCCCACTGGCTAAATCTGAGACAGTTTGAGCACCAAAATTATTAAGTACAGTGATAAATTATAAATTGTTGAAAAAGTAGGACTTCATATATCCTTACTGATCATAAATTGACAAATAGATGAACAGATAGTGTAGACTGCTGAGTCCTGGATGGTAATGTGGAGGGAATGCTGGAGTTGGAACCATGAGCATGTTGTAGCCATGGTAGTAAAGTTCAGATCAGGCAAGGGTCACCAGTGGATGCTAAATCTAGGGGGACATTTTGATGAGGGACAAGATATTTGCATGGTCTTAAAGTGTCTCCCCACAGATTACTTATTAGATGTAAGGGAAAAAATAATAATTTTTCTTGGGAGAAATTGGACAGCACCTTGGCTGGGTGATCAAAATTTATATCGCCAGGGAGGGGCACATAGACTTCACATGCCTTCAGCTATGACACCAGGAGAAGGAAACTGTGTAGTTTTCTGCCTGATAATGCATAGGCTGAATTGAATCATGAGGAAATGTCAGACAAGTCAAAATGGTAATGTTTTATTAATATAAAAAAAGGGGAGGACTATATTCTTCTAAAGTGTCAGTGTCATAAAAGATAAAAAAGAGCTGTGTGTCGCAGATTAATGGCAGCTAAATATAATACCTTACCCTGGACTGGATTCTGAATTGGAGGAAAAAGAAATGCTATAAAACGCATTATTGGGTTAATTGAATAGGGCAGTCAATTAAAGTGTTGTATCGTTATTAAATTTACTGAGATCAATAACAACATTATGGTTTTGTAAGAATATCCCTATTCTTAGGAAATAAATTCTGAAGTTTTTAGAGCCATGATGTATGAAACTTATCTCCACGTGGCTCAGAAACAGAAAAATGTTAAGTGAGGAACTTCCCTGGCGGTCCAGTGGTTAAGACTCCGACCTTCCACGGCAGGGGGCACGGGTTCGATCCCTGGTCAGGGACCTAGGATAATGCATGCCGTGCGGCCAAAAAAAAAGCTTAAAAAACAAATGTTGAGTGAATGTGTGTGTCTGTAGAGAGAGAGAGTGAATGATTAAGTATGTACGTTAAATGTTATTAGCAGGTGAACACGGATAAAGAGTACATGGCAGTCTTTGTACTATTATTATTCTACAACTTTTCTCTAAATTTGAAATTATTTTCAAAAAAGAGAGAGAGAGAGAGAGAGAGAAATAAAGCCCAGCAACTATAACTATGACTTAAAGAGAAAAGGAGGGTATGTGGAAAAGATACATGTGTTTCTTAACTAACTTGGTATGGATTTTCTACCCTCTGTGTTGTCTCTGGTAAATAAACGTTTAATCCTATGGCAGTGTCTTTGTCATTCAGGAGGCAAAGCCGTTTCTATATCTGTTGCTTAAGACACTATATCTAGTGGAAGAAGAAATAATAATACTGCTTTTCAAATTGAAACCATTATATCATTTGGTGCCGTGGAAGAGTTTGGAATAAGGAGTCACAGAAGTGGTTCGAATTCCTCCTCTGATGCTTGCTGGCTGGATGATCACTGGAAAGTTCCCTAACCTTTGGGAAATTTGGCTGCTGCATTTTAAGATAATACTTGCCTAGTCTCAATATCTTACAGCTCAAATGAGAAAATGCATGTGAAATCTCTTTGTAAATAATGATGATTTCTTCTACAAACATTAAATTACTATTAATAGTTTTAGTTAAAGAAGAAAATTGGCTTAGACCAAGGTAGAGACTTTCCTTAATTCAGGTGGCTTTTTTTTCCTTTTAAATGTCAAGATTGATTATACGAGAGAGTTTCTTTCCGCTTGGACCCTCGGTTCCTTCTGGTTGCCTCCTTTCTAATTTCCTGCCTTTATTATTCCAGGCAAAGCTGCAGTGACCGAAGGAGTTGTGGATTTTCTGAATTTCAAGAACAGTGAAGTAGGAGATAGCAGAGAGTGTATAAAAGAACACGTAAGTCAAACTCAGTGTTTCATCCATTCTCAAACATCTTATGGATCTGAAGTTCCTCAGGATCTCTCCTGCTTTGTTCTGAGATTGTGCGTGAGGCTCTGAAGGATGGAGGGATCTTTGAGGTCTTCAGCTTGCCCCAGGTCAAAATCAGCCAAGGAAAGGCCAGTGTGGTTTGGGGAAGGAAGGAGAAAGGATTGAAGAGGCCAGCTTCCTCATTGGAAGAGGAAGGCAACACAGGCCAGGGTGGGAGAAATGCGTAAAACAAAGGGCACAGGAAACAGTCTGCCTGAGTCACTGGAAATGACAGAAAAGGGCCCTGCCAGATCTGAAGTTACATAAACCAGGGAGGAAGGCTCCAGGGAGGCCTGGGGGAGTCATTTCCTTTACTCTGGAATTGCTTTTGATTGAGACTCCTTATCTGGGAAGATTACAGGTATTAGGTCTTCCCCTTCTCTGGAGTTGAAGAGTCTAGGCCAGTGCTTCTCAGAGAATCAATCTGAGATGAGATGAAGAGCTTGTCCTAGAACATAAGCCTGGAAACTTCTTCACTGAGAAAGTCTTGCTACCAAAAGTAAAATTCAGCTGAATTAAACAGTGTTCTTAATGTTGATAGTTGATTTCCATTCTGGAACATAATTACTATGCCCATGTATATATCCAAACAATACATTGCCTAGTTTTACTTGTTTTTAGGCTTGATAAGAATGGTATATTGCATGTAATATTCTGCAGCTTTCATTTTTTTTTTCACTCAGTTGAATTAAGATTCATTTGTTACATTAATGGTACTAAATTAATTTTTATTGTTAAATAAAATTCTGTTCTGAAAATCTATCATAGTTTATCTGTTGCTCCATTTCCTTCCAACATGTGGTATTTTGTTGCCGTTCTAGTGAGTATAAAACAGTATATCATGTGGTCTTAATTTACATTTTCCTAATTAATGGTGAGATTGAGCATCTTTTTTTTTTTAAGTGTCCTTTGGAGAACAGCATTTATGACTTTAATGTAGAGAAACTTTTCAGTCTTTTCTTGCATGGCTAGTGCAGTTTTGTTTGTTTCTGTTTTTTTTTTTTTTTTTTGGTTTTTGAAATGTGTTCTAACAGTCTCTCTTTTAACTATGTTGCAATTTCATTGCAAACCTTCATTCTCTTTGAAGTTTTTGTTGATTTGTGTTCTCATTCGGTATTTTTTCTCTGTTCATTTGGAAATTATGCATTTTCTTTCTATTCTTCTAATGATTACCCTGAAAGTACACTGTGTACATTTAATAGTTTTAAAGTCAATCAGTAGTTAAGGTCTTCTTATCCCCTTCCAGAATAATACAAAACTCATAGGACACCTAATGAAGACTGTGTTCTTCTGTACTTATGTGTTCTTTTCATCAGTTCTGTTATATGTTTCACCATACAAATTAGACAATTGTTAGTATAGATAGTATTTGTTTCACTTTATCTCTGTGTTTACTATATCTTGCTTCTCTTCCCTTCTTCTATCCTTTGCCTTTTCTCTGGTGAGATTTGCCTTCTTTAGAATTTTCTTTCCTTAAAATCTTTTGGTGGTAACTTCTCTCAGTTTTGATTTATGTTAGAATGTCTTTATTTCACTCTCAGAGTTCTTAGCTGACAGTTATTTTTCTCCCAGCATTGTGAGTGTATAATATACCATTCCACTGTCTTATGGCTTTCAGTTTTGCTGTTAAATCTGTTAATCTTTCATTTGCCATTCTTTAGTAGATGATTTGGCTTACTTATTTGTTGTTGGATTACTGCAGTTTCACCACAACATGTTTATGTACAGCTTCCTGTTTATATTTGTTGTGATTTATGTATCTGTGAGTTCATATCATTCATCAGCTCTGAAAATTTCTCAGCTATTAATGCTTTGAATACTGTCTCTCCTACATTTTCTCTGTTGTCTCCTTCTGGTTTTGATTAAATAGATGTTAGGACTTCTCTTTATTCTTCATGTCTTTTAATTCATATTGGATATCTTCTTCCTTGTCTTTCTCTGCTTCATTTGGGTAATTTCTTAAGATTTAGCTTTCAGTCCAGTAATTCTCTCTTCAGCTATGTTGAATCTTTTATTTAACCCATCCACTGAGTTTTTAATTTCAGTGATTATATTTCTTCATTTCTAAAGGTTCTTCTGCTGCTGCAAACCTGTGTGAATATTTTTTTGATGGTGTCTTTTTGCTTACTCATTTTCTTTTTACTCCATCTTTCATCTCTTTAAATAGCACCAAACTGAGCTATTTCATATTCTGTATTTGATAATGCCAGTATCTGAAATCTTTGGTGGTCTAAATCTGTTTCTGTGGCTTGTTTCCTAGTGTGCATGGTGAATTTTAATTATGTATTTGTTTGATAATTATATCTTATTTGATATAAATTTTATTGGCTTTTTTGATAATTATATCTTGGAATCTTGAGATCTTACTTTGTGAAATTTGTGTTTGTACTAGGAGCCAGGAGGATGCTACAGGACCAGGACCACTTTTGTTCCCTTTGGAATTCCTGGTTTCAGGTTGGGCTTTCCCCACCTGGCTGAAAGCTAAAGGTCTAGATGCCCTGTTCATTTCATTGCTGGTATTTGTAGTTGTCTCCAGGGTGACTGCTGCTCTCTTCTTTGCTCAGGTTTCAGTGCACTGTTCTTACCATAACCTCTTGGGATTTGTTTCTCTACCTGGAGCTACCCAATGTGTTAGAAAGTTTTTTTTTTTTTTTTTGCGGTACACGGGCCTCTCACTGTTGTGGCCTCTCCCTTTTGCGGAGCACAGGCTCCGGACGCGCATGCTCAGCGGCCATTGCCCACGGGCCCAGTTGCTCTGCGGCATGTGGGATCTTCCCGGACCGGGACACGAACCCGCGTCCCCTGCATCAGCAGGCAGACTCTCAACCACTGCACCACCAGGGAAGCCCTATCAATTTTCTTAAATCCTTTAAACTTTACATGGTAAATTACTTTATTTCACCAAGGGACTGGAAAATAATGAAATACTGATCTCTTTGAAAGCCAGGTAAACCACATCTGTATTCATATCACATACTCTGTCCTTCCACTTTTGCCTGGGTTCTATTTCTAGCTGATCCATTGAATATTTACTTCTTGGAAGTTGGAAGAAGACAGTATTCACTACTTTTAGAATAACTCATAAGAACAGAGTTCTAGTCTATTTTCTGTTAAAGTGTCATTTTTCTTTCTGTCCGGTATCTTAGATAATGTGGATCTCTGCCTGCAGATGGAGAGTAGAGAAAATAGATGTTTGCTGTTGTGAATAAGGGGCATCATCTCTGTAAACTCCATGACCTTACATTCTATATCCCCTTAATGGACATAGAGAGCAGCTTGAAGTTTTTGGTCTATAAAATGTTAACTTGCCTTGTGCTTTGGCACATGAAAAAAAAATTATTTCAAAATAGATGTCAACTGAGAATGCTGATTTAATAGTTTTTTAGTCATTCTGCAGCAGAAACATCACCTGTAGGCAATCATACCTTTTCAGAGGCTACACAGATTTGACAGGGGTGTGTGGATTAGGATTTTGTGATGACAGTGATATGTTAGGAATGTTTCTAATCTTCAAAATCTTTGTAGGTTACAGGTTGGATTTTTGTAATACTAGTGTAATCCTAGAAAAAGCAGGCAGGGAAAACATTCCCAGGGAATGCTGAGCTCTGTGACTAGAGATTCTTTGAGGAACTGCCTTCTGTTGGACCCATACTTACACTTGGAAGATATAAATACCAGATAATTCTGTGGCTTTTCCTCCCTTGGATAACAAATTCTAATGAGTGGTTACTTACTCTGTGTCCTCATATGCTTGGGTTATTGGCTGGCAGTTCAGGTACTACTGCTGGTTTGGCTTAGTTAGCTGAGCAGTCTAGAAACTTCAGCTGGAGAGCTGGGAAAGAGATGAAGTAGAACTGGAGAAGTTTACCAGGTAAAGCCAGTGGTTCCTGAGGAGGCCCTGCCCGGCCTTCTAGTCTGGAGAGCCATCATTCACAAGTGCACACTGCATGGGTCTGATTACCACCACCCCCAGTTCTGTGGCCTGGGTCAGGCAGTTCATTTGGTAGAGCAAGAACTGGTCCTTTGAGCCTCCCAGTTTTCCTCTTTTAACTGTAAATATGTATTCCCTTGAAGGTTGTGATTTGGGTCATTAGCTTGATTTTAACACAGTTCACCTGAGTGCAGTTTCTTTCCTGCTGCAAAATTGTGGCTCTGGTCGTATCAAAAGGGTGCAGAGGGACAGCCCAAGAACGTGGTCTTTCAGGTGTCCTTTTCAGTTAGGCCGTCAAAACTGGGGCCTTGGCAGACATTGTCGAGACGAGTGACCATAAATCTGAGTTTGGTCACCAGGCCCCGTCACGTGATCCAGAGCTGTGTTTTGTTTCACACGCTCCCTGGGTCTCATGAGCTATGGTCCTGATCGTGCTCCTCTAGATGAAGAACAGTTACCTCTCTCAGGCTCGGCACCGGAATACTTGGCCATTTGTAACATTTTCCTGCTTTCTCACGTGGCATCGTAAATTTGTGTATTTCTAAAGAAGGTTTTGAAAAGTAAGATTGTTTTAAAAACCTTCTCCTCCAACCTGCCTTCCCTGTTGCTCACCAAGTTCGCATCTGAATGCTTGTTGTCACGCCCTTTGTCTGATGCCTGCAAACATGCTCACAAAAATAATTTTTATTTGCCTTTGTCTCAGTCCGGGTGTTCGGGGTGGGAAGCACGGCATAGAGGGAGCCGTATGAGGTTCATCGGTAGCCGGAACACCTGGCTTCAAGTTGAATGTCTGTTTACAGGCTGTTCGGCTTTGGTTAATCACTGAGCTTTTCTGTGTTTTAGTTTTCCCACCTAATCTATTCATATGCTGGAGCAATTGGTTCTCAAATGTTTTGGTGTAAGGACCCTTTATACTCTTAAAAATGACTGAGGGACCCAAAGAGCTTTGCTTGTATGAGTTGTAGCTAGCATTCTATGGCAGGCAGAGAAATAGCCCCCAAAGATGTCTATATTCCTAATCCCCAGAACAGATGCATATGTTACTTTACATGGCAAAAGAGACTGTATGTGTGATCATTAAGGATCTCGAGGTGAGGAGACTATCCTAGATTATCCAAGTGGACTCAGGTGTAATCAAATGAGTCCTTTTGAGGGAGGCAGTGATCTCCGAGAGACAGCAGTGAGAGGTGGCTTGAAGCGAGATCTTAGTTCCCGGCCCAGGAATTGAACCTGGGTAGCCTGGATGAAAAGCAGAATCCTAGCTGCTGGTCCACCAGGGGCTAGAGGCTAGAAGCAAAATTCTCCTGGCCCTTTCCCCCATTGAAAAATGCATTTCTCAAGGAGGCAAAAATTGTAAAAACAGGTAAAAAGTTTATTATTAGAGACATAGCGCAACAACAAGTGGGACAGCACGCAGAGAAACAAGTTTGTTTAGTTAAGACAGAAGCAAGGCAGAGATGCACACCCGGAGAGAAAGGGTGTGGGCGTCCGTCCTAATAAGGAGTAGCGCAGTGAAGAGGCGGTGAAGTCACTTATATAGGTCAGTTCTTCCGGATCTTTGTTTACCTTTGGCCAATTATCTGGTTTCTTTTTCCACCTGACCCGCCCTAGCCTCCCCAACATGCGTGCACAACTTTTTTCCAAGATGGATTCCAGCCCAGAGGCTTGTGGGGGGCCTTGGCATCACATATTATGGGGTGGTGCCCCCTCCTTTCTGACCCCCGAAGAGCCTTTCTGAGCAGGTACAGTGTCTCCTTGGCCCCAAGGAGGGAAATATGTGACCTGTTGATCCTTTACGCAAACAAGGGTTAGCCCCTCTCTGTCCCTGCCATGACTGTTACCTTAAAGCAGGGGTCCCCAGCCCCCCGGGCCGCACAGCAGGAGGTGAGCTGCGGGCGAGCGATGCTTCACCTGCTGCTCCGCCTTCCTCCCCATCGTGGCCTCCAGAAGCTGGAAAAGGCAAGGGACACATTCTCCCCTGCTTCAGGAGGAACTCAGCCCTGCTAATGTCTTCATTTTAGCCCTGGAAGGCCCGTTTTTAGACTTCTGACCTCCAGAACTATAATTTGTGTCATTTTAAGCTACCTATTTGTAGTGATTTGTTATAGCAGCAATAGGAAAATAATGCAAATATTTTGTTAGAAATTAAAAGTGAGAAATTTTAAAAATATTAATTTATTTTAAAATAATAAATGATCACAGGTTAGCATAAATTACTTTTTTGGGGGGAAAATAACTATTTTCCAACTATTAGTGAGAAGACTACCACTGCTGTACATTTTTATAAATCTCTTTTAATGTCTGGCTTCATAGAAAGTACCTGGATTCTCGAATTAGCTTCTGCATTCAGTCTGTTGTGGCATAATGTGTCATGTACCCTCTGAAAAACTCCCCCGATACTCACAGAGAAAGAACATTAGAAAGGCAAATATCATCTTAATATTATTATAAAAAATAGTTTTGGCCTCATGGATTACCTAGAAGATAGGCCTCTTGGGGGGACCCCACTTGGAGAACTTCTGGGCTAGAACATAGCCACATGGCCACACCTAGCTGCAAGAGAGTCTGTGAATTGCTTCTTATTCTAGGGGCCAATTTTAAAAACTGAGGGTTCTGTTATTAAGGAAGAAAGGGAGAATGGATATTAAGAGACATTTTGAAATTTCAGATTCTTTTTTTTATGTATTATTTTATTTTATTTTATTTTTTTGAGCGTGTTGGGTCTTTGTTGCTGCCCGCGGGCTTTCTCTAGTTGCAGCGAGTGGGGGCTACTCTTCGTTGCGGTGCACGGGCTTCTCATTGCAGTGGCTTCTCTTGTTGCACAGCACAGGCTCTAGGTGTGCGGGCTTCAGTAGTTGTGGCACGTGGGCTCAGTAGTTGTGGCTCGCCGGCTCTAGAGCGCAGGCTCAGTAGTTGTGGTGCACGGGCTTAGTTGCTCTGCGGCATGTGGGATCATCCTGGACCAGGGCTCGAACCTGTGTCCCCCGCATTGGCAGGCAGATTCTTAACCACTGCGCCACCAGGGAAGCCCTCAAATTCTTATTATATCAAAGTTTGGTACCCATGGTGGGTAGACAATTGCCAAAATGTTGGTTTCCCTTCTCCTTGTCCTCACATTAGCTAGGAAAAATGGGCATTTCACTTAGACTGCATCCTTTAGAAATACCTATGAAAGGGACTTCCCTGGCGGTGCAGTGGTTAAGAATCTGCCTGCCAGTGCAGGGGACATGGGTTCGTGCCCTGATCTGGGAAGATCCCACATGCCACGGAGCAACTAAGCCCGTGCGCCACAACTACTGAGCCTGTGTTCTAGAGCCCACGAGCCACAACTGCTGAGCCCGCGTGCCACAACTACTGAAGCCTGAGTGCCTAGAGCCTGTGCTCTGCAATGAGAAGCCACCGCAATGAGAAGCCCCTGGATTGCAACAAAGAGTAGCCCCCGCTCGCCGCAACTAGAGAAAGCCCACGCAGCAACGAAGACCCAACCCAGCCAAAAATAAATAAATTAATTAAAAAAAAAAAAAAAGAAAGAAATACCTATGATGGAACACAGTGGCATATAGGTGGAGTCATAACTGCAGAGAATTGCATTTTTAGCATTTGTAGGTTAATTATATGAAATATCTTTTGTTTGGTGCTCACAGGCAGCTTTTTGATGTCATGTTTGGGTCTTTTGAACTTAACAATGTGCTTCCTTTCCTTGGGTAGGAGTACAGTTGGAAGTGAAATGTGATTTCAGCCCAGCTTTGATTCATAGTTGTTCTTTATGGGCTTGAAAGTACAAGGGGAGTGACATTTCCTCTTGGTCATTTTGTAAACAGTTCCCACTTCTCCCTGGCAGCATCCTGTTGCTGAAGAATAACCCAGTTCCAATTTACGATGTGAAAGAGCAGTTAGGAATATTTGTGCTAAAGAGCTTATAGTTTAAAAAAATGTATATAAATACAATAAAACTGTTGGGGCTTAAGTGGCATGATTTGGAGCTTAATATAAAGCTTAATACTGATCTCATTTATTGATGGTATGCATTTAATGCATTTTTAGTGCTATCCTCATCTTTAAATCAATTATTGTAATAGCTTTTGGGTGAATGAGGACTTAGGAGATATTTTAACGTCCCACATATGGTTATTTCAGCCTCTGAGGTGGGAGAAGCCTTTGTGTCTTTCACAGCGTTGATTGTCTGTTTTCTGACTGAACTGATTGAGAAGGGAGTTTTGGGTTTGGGATGGGAGTGGGTTGGAGAAGAAGCAGAGAAGGTAAATTTAGAGGCTCAAGCACTTGGGGAAAACGTGTGCCTGGTTGGAGGCCACGCTGGGGTGAGTACTGTGGACAAGAAGAATGTCGCCTGCCATTTTATTAAACAAAGGATGTTGTGGCCATAAAGCCATTGGCCACTGCAGCTGCCCAGACCTCGTACCCTGAGGGGAACTCAGGATGGAAAAACACAGGCTGCCAGCCATCAAGCCACCAGCCACCAGGGTGCAGTTACCACCATGGTGCACCCTGAAGGGAATTCAGGATGCAAAAGAATAGGAACTGGCCCTAGATAGTCAAGATGCATATCAAAGGAATGATTTCAATAAGCCCAGACTCTTGCATCTTCCTCATGTGTAAATTAACCTGAGATGTCTGATTTTTGTGATTAGTGTAATCTTTTGATGTTCAACTAGAATTTTTTTTTTTTTTCAGTAAAAATTCCTGTATCTTCTGGCTCCTCCCTTGCCTCTTTGAACGAGTTCCTCAGAGCTATCTGCGAGGCTGCCATCCCGGGCTATAGTCCTCAGTAAGGTTTCTGGATAAAACATAATTCTCAACTTTTAGGCTGTGCATTTTTTTTCAGTTGATAGTACTCTGGGGGCCAGAGAGGGTCATTGCAGTGTCTGGTGACCTTTCTGAACTGGAGCTGAGAAGGGCTGTTTTCCTCACTTTGCTGTCTTCCCCAGAGGCCCCTGAAAACCACCCAGTGGTTGCCAGTTTCTGTAGTACCTTGTGGTATACAGTGTTACCAGGAATTGGGTTGAAACCCTGGTTAACACAGAGAGTGCAAACAATTTTTTGTAACCTGAACTTGCGGGACCGAGACCTGCCAGTACTAAGCATCCTGCATCTGGGGAGCTCAAAGTTTTTAGCAACTAGCATCGTAATGGTAGCACTTATTACCCATATATGAGCATAATAGAAAAATTGTAAGCAAAACTGGTGAGAAGGGTATCCCTATTAGTTTTTGAATATATTTCACATCCTCACCTGGTGACTCTCCCAGCTGGCTGCCCCTGAGAAGCGTGGCTGCCCGTGGTGCCCGTCCCTCTTTAGGGGGTTTACGCTCATGTCCACTCCACGTATCACCCTGGTCTGCCTTGGGGTGGCAGAGGTCAAGGTGCTGGTTAAGAGAAAGTCTTGGTTAAAAGCCATGTGGTCATTCATTGCAGCAGCTAGTGATTTTGCAAACATGGGCTAGAATAGTTTCTGATACTTTAAAATAAGCCCAAAACAACTGTTTTAAGATTGCGAAACAGTGAGTGTGTTGATTTGTCAGTTCCTGCATTTACTAATCACTGAATGTAAACAATTTCTCTGTGTAAGAGGCTCCACTAGTGCAGGGCCAAGAGCAGTGCCTTATTGTATTTTCTCATCAGCTCTTTAGTGGGCCTGGAGACTTCCTGGCCTCTTGGCTGGCTCAGGAGGCATTTCAGGATTGTAGCCAGCACTCCTAGGCCTTCAGACACAGGTCATTGCCTTTTGCACAGACGGCCCCAGGGTGTTTTGGAAGCCATGTGTGACTTTAAGGAAAAGATTAGAGTCTCTCTGGAAAGAGGCAGAAGCATGTATACGAACTAGCTGCTTTGGGGAATTTTTTTATTCTCTCGCTCTCAGTTCTTCCTGATTTCCCGGCTGAGTCCCACAGCAGCTTTTGCACATGCCTACTTCCTTTATGAATTCCTGGCCTCCCCCCATGTAGGAGTTGTTCCACGTGTGGATGTATTTCTGGTGTATCCGTGGGGAGGAAGGCGATCTCCGCGTCTTACTCTTCCGCCATCTTCAAGGTCCCCCTGGGGAATTTTTTTATTCTCTCGCTCTCAGTTCTTCCTGATTTCCCGGCTGAGTCCCACAGCAGCTTTTGCACATGCCTACTTCCTTTATGAATTCCTGGCCTCCCCCCGAGCCCAGCTCATGGCACATGCCCTCGGAAGCAAGTCTCGGAGAAAGAGCCTGCCCTCTCCCTTCTTCCTCTCCACCAGTCTAGCTGCCGTTTTCCCGGCAAGCGTCATGCTGGGCTGGTCCTGAGCTTCATCGTGTGTGGGCACATCTTATCTCTTATTCCCTCACACATCTCCTTTTGTCCTGCCCTCCCCTCTGTCCGGTGCCCAAGCATCCTGCTGTTACATTTAGAACCTTGTGGTACAATTCTTGAAATGCACCAACTGTCTCATGCCTCCATGGGTGTCTTTCATGTTGAGACCCATTCATTCCCTCAAGGGCCCGCTTCACACATTGTAATCTGATAGTCGTGCCTTGAATATTCACAGAGCATTTGTTGACCACCTACTGTGTGCATGGGAGCTGGGGTGCAGATGCCGGGAGATACAGAGATGGGTCGGACTGTTTGTGCTATTGGTAGAGAAGGGGAGAGAAATGTGGGAACAAACAGAGATTACTCCTAATAAAAACATGAACCAGCTATAGTGAGGACCCAAGGGGAGAGGGAGCACCTGTGCCCTGGAAGATGTGGAAGTGGGCCCCCGGGACAGGAGGAGAGGGTCATACCAGCCATCAGCCAGAAGCCAGTGGGGGTTTCCTATGTCTCTCTTTGCTGATGGCATTTCACTGTGACTAGTGTAGAGCAGAGGGACACCTCTATAACTAAAAGATCTCTAATGGTGGATTTGGTTCACTGTGGCAGGTGGTTGGAAAGAAACATTGAGGGCTGTAGATATCCCTAAAGTAACACATGGGCAGGTGCCAATTCTCTGTATCTCTGGGGCCAGGCTTTGCCCTAAGAAGATAAGCAGTCCTTGGTATGGTTTCTCAGCGCTGGAGGGCTTCCTTATATTCTTCTGCTCTAAGAATTTGTTGGTTACATACTCATTGCTCAACAGCTCAGATACTTAGATGCCCTATTTCTGTGGAAAGGCCTCAAATACTAAGTCTCAGGATGAGGCTAAATCACAAGGTCCTCCCAGTCCAAACCAGATCGTGTTTTAAGTTTCAGTGGACCTTTGACTTTTTATTCATGGATGGTACTTATCTCAGTTTGTAATTGTGTGTGTGTGTAAATACCTCTCTACTCTTAAGTTATTTTAAAGACAAGAACTATTGCTTTCTCTTCAACCTTTTGTCCATACTGCCTGCACTGGGCTTGGTCTATAATAAGGAAAGAATGAACAGGACAGACACCCATCCAGAGAAGTGAACTTCTCTGTCAACAGTGGTTTGCACAGCACAGTCTGAGAATAGATAACTGACTTTTTTTAAGTTGAGGTATGGTTGATGTACAAGATTATGTAAGTTTCAGGTGTACAACATAGTGATTCACAAATTTTAAGGATTATGCTCCATTTGTAGTTATTATAAAATATTGGCTATATTCCCTGTGTTGTACAATATACTTGTAGCCTATTTTATACCTAAGAGTTTGTACCTCTTAATCCCCTACCTTATATCTTGCCCCTGCCCCCTTCCCTCTCCCCACTGGTAACCACTAGTATGTTCTCTATATCTGTGAGTCTGTTTCTTTTTTCTTTTTCTTTCTTTTTAATTTTGGATAACAGACTTTTAATTTGGTCAAGGAAAAAGGGCAGAAGAAAGTCATCATTTACCAAAGTCCCTTCCAGCAGATGGTGTTTGCAAAACCGAAAAGGTCTTTTCAAAATAGAATGTGCTTTGATGGAACAGATCTATATCCGGGTTGTAGTAGCGTTTATATGAATCTGTACATGTGATAAAATTTTATAGAACTGTATGCAAAAAAAGGAGACAGGAACTGTACATGTAAAAACTAATGAAATCTGAACAAGGTCTGTAGTTTAGTTAACAGTATTGTACCAGTGTCAAGTTCTTGCTTTTGATACTTATATTGTGGTTATGTAAGATAAGAGGGGAATACATGGGAGCTTTCCACTGTTTTTGCAACTTCTGTGTGAGTCTAAAATTATTTCAGGAATTCCCTGGTGGTCCAGTGGTTAGGACTCCGCACTTTCCCTGTCAAGGGCACGGGTTCAATCCCTAGTTGGGGAACTAACCATAGATGTGTGGCGTGGCCAAAAAAAAAATTTTTTTTTTCAGAATCAAAGGTTAAAAGAAAAATACAATGAGATACCACTACATACCTATAGCTAAAAAAAAAAAAAAAAAAAAAAAAAAGGCAAATGAAACAAAAATAGATATTACCAAGTGCTGACAAAGATACAGAACAACTTGAACTCTCTTGCATTGCTGGTGGGAATGTAAAATGGTACAGCCACTTTGGAAAACATGTAGTTTTTTACAAAGTTAAATATATACTTACCATACAAAATAGCACTTTCATTCCTAGGTATTTACCCAGGAGGAGTGACCTCTGTTCACACAGAAACCTGTAGGCTAATATTTGCAACAGCTTTATTTTTTAAATATTTATTTATTTTGGCTGTACCTTACTGCTTGCGAGATCTTAATTCCCCTACTAGGGATTGAACCCGGGCCCTCTGCAGTGAAAGTGCAGGGTCCTAACCACTGGACCGCCAGGGAATACCCAGCAACAGCTTTATTTCTAACTGCCCATAACTGGAAAAAACTCACATGTCCTTCAACAAGTGAGTGGATAAACAAACTGGACATCAATGGACTATTAGTACTAACAAAGAACAAACACAACTCTCTGGATGAATCTCAAATGCATTATGTTATGTGAAAGAAGCCAAAAAGGTACATTCTGTATGATTCAAAAGGGTACTTACTGTATGATTCCATTCGTATGACATTCTGGAAAAGACAAAAGTATAGGGTTAGAAAACAGATCAATGGTTGCCTGGGGCTGGGAATGGGGGAGAAGATTGACTTACAAAGGGCATAGGGAACTTTTTGGAATGTATGAAATAGTCTGTATCTCAGTTATGGTGATGATTACATGACTATATGTTTTGGTAAAAACTCATAGAACTGTTACCTAAAAATGACAAGTTATTGCATGTAAATTATACCCCAGTAAATCTGACTTTAAGATGAAAACACAACCACCAACAAAAATGAATAATTAATGATGTTCTTTGGCTTAAATACCCATGAAGAATTCAGTGTCTGTTACTTGTCCATGATTTGTAAGGATTTGTGAAGTCATTGGGTATATAAGATGTCTCGTTCAAACACAGGAGTGTAGCCTCTTCAGTACTTTGACCTCTCATTGAGCAATGGAAATAACTATCACCATAGAAATGGATGCTCTAATCTTTTTAAACAGAATGCTGCTGGGAGATTAAAACAAAAGCTTCTGGTTCTTGCTTTAGCGGATGCAGTCTTTAGTATGTGAATATTTAATCAGATGTCACTCTGTCTCCTCTCCTGGCTTCTTTGCCATTAAAACAGTCATTAATGGAGTAGACTTCTGTTTTGGATTGTTTTAAATCTCAGCCATAACAACTGTGCTGTGACTTTTTTTTTTTTTTCCCTTAGAACGGATGAGAAAATATCCTATTGGGGAAACCCAATGTTTTGATTTGATGGGAGGAAGGAAGGCTAACTTCAGCACTACAGCCAGTATAATTTAAATATAACTCACAAATGTCTACAGCAGGAACTAGAAGATTCAGACTGTAAATTCAATGCCCTGGAGCTCTGAAGCAGTGTCTCTTGATAACCACCATCCTTTGTAAATCGAAGTCAAAATTTGAGTTTTAAAATAATTTATTTATTTTATTTATTTATTTTTGGCTGCGTTGGGTCTTCGTTGCTGCGTGCGGGCTTTCTCTAGTTGTGGTGAGTGGGGGCTACTCTTTGCTGGGGTGCGCGGGCTTCTCACTGCGGTGGCTTCTCTTGTTGCGGAGCACAGGCTCTAGGCGCGTGGGCTTCAGTAGTTGTGGCACGCAGGCTCTAGGGTGCAGGCTCAGTAGTTGAGGCTCACGGGCCCAGTTGCTCCACGGCATGGGATCTTCCCAGGCCAGGGCTCGAACCTGTGTCCCCTGCATTGGCAGGCGGATTCTTAACCACTGCACCGCCAGGGAAGTCTCCTCAAAATTTGATTTTGAAGGAGGATTTAACTATGAACTGTTAACTGTGATTTGTGAGGTTGAAGGATATAACATCTACCTTTAGGGAATAGATAGCTGGATAATGCATGTGAGGTTACAACAGTCTTTTCCCAGCAGAAGACTCCTTGTTAATTTAAAACCAAGGTTTACTAGATTGGCTTGGATTAAATGCGATCCAGTGGTCTTTTTCAGCTGAGCAAACACTTAATCGTTAACCACATGTTATGCGTGTTATGAGGGGTTGGGTTTGCACAGGCAAGTAAGCCTCAAGCCCTGTTTTTAAGGAGCTCACCATCCAGCAGGGTTGACAGAGCTCTGTGCAGCCCCCTTAAGGTCAGCTGCAGGGGAGACCCCTAAGGAGGAGGCCCTGACCTGGGATGCATCACTTGAGTTGGGCCTTGGTGTGTAAGGAGGCTTTTGTTTGGTCCTGAAAGAGAGCGCCCAATTTTTCAGGCAGGAGGAGACAAGTGCTGTATGAAAGCTTTTGTGATCAGGGAATCATGACATTGAAATGGGGCAAAGAATTTCTTCCCTTCCTCCCCAACTAAATAAGTGTTAAAGTAAAAGCAATATATATATATATATATATAAAACGTATACAGTAAATATTCAGATTATCAGGAAAGATATAAAATTATAAGTAATTTACCCCCTCTATTAGTTTCTATTGCTGGTATAATTAATTACCACAATGTCAGTGTTATGAAACGACACAAATTTATTATCTTAATGCTTCTGCAAGTCAGAAGCCCAGCATGGGTCTCACTGGGTTAAAATCAACATGTCCGAGGCTTTTGCCCTTTCCTGGCTTCAAGAGGCTGCCAGTGTTCTTTGGCCCATGGCCTCTTCCTCCATCTTCTCTCCGACCATTTTTTTGTAGTCAAATCCAGGAAAGGGTCTCTGATTTTAAGGACCCATGTGATTAGACTGGGGCCACCTGGATAATCCGGGCTACTCTTCCCATGTCAATATCCTTAATTTATCACATCTGCAAAGCTCCTTTTGCTGTGTAAGGTAACATAGTCACAGGTTCTGGGGGGGTTAGGATGTGGACGGGGGGCCGTTATTTTGCCTACCACATCCTCCCACCCTTATTCCTTTTGTCCTTCCCACTGGTAAATTATTTGGATACCAAAGCTAGCATATATGTAATATATATTTATTTATCTATGTTTATTTAAGTTTTTAATCCCATGTTTGATCATACTATGTAAAGCTATACCTTAAAGCACTTTCCTTTTATTAGCATTCACTGAGCTACCTGTCTTGTTGTAAGTGCTGTAATTGGATTCTAGTTAGTAGCTGTTACTTTATTTTGAAGGTCACAAATAATGATGGAGTGACCATCATTGGACATACATTGACATTCTTTTCCACACATGTCCTTAAGGAAAATACACTGAACTGCTGGAATTAGAGTAGATGTGGGTTGTTAGTTCTGAAAGAAGATTTTGAGAAATTAATAAAAGGGAAAAGGAATGCATAATACTGAAGAAAGTAAGCTCTTTAAAAGCCTTAAAGAAAGAAGCGAGCATTTGTTTATGGTTTATTATGTGCCAGTCACTGTGCCAGAGGGTGACTTCCTTTTTTTCACGTGATATTCCACTGTGGTACCGAGAGAGCGGTTGTTAACCCCAATCTGCCGCTGAGGGAAGTGAGCAGTAGAAGCTCGTGTAACTTGCCCCAGGTTGCAGCTCTAGGGTTCACATCACCCTTCCTCCCTCAGGGACAATGGGGACCTCTTAAAGTTATATCCCCTACATCTCAGTCCTCCAGTGTGGGCAGCATACCCAAATGGTGACCCTTTTGATACCCTTAGATTGTTTAGCTCTTTGAATATTTGAGGTGCCCTCATAGGCATTATTTTCACTTAACAGAAGGTCTCACAGAACGAGTGGCTTTTAACGAGTTTTAAATGGAGCACTGCTAGCGCACAGCACCCTCGGGGGCGTCACGCGTTGTGGCCGGTGGCTCTGGCTGGGCAGCTGGGTCTGCAGCGAGTGGGTGAGTCCACCTTCAGCCAGCCCTCCGCGAGTCGTCCCTGACGGGCTCTGTCTTGGGGGATGACGTGGGCCTCGTCCGTCCCAGGCTGAGCTGGGGCTCACGGTAACCAGGGCAGCTGCTGGTCTGGAGGCCTTGTCACAACAGAAGTTCTCCTGGCACTGGTCGCTCTGGGATGTTTGCGTGTTGGTGTTTGAAGCTCCTGAAGCCCCTAGATGAGGCCATTTAGGGGTGCTTCTTCAGAAGAGCTTCCACACACCAGGTGCCTATAGTTGCTGCCTTGGTCTGGCCTGGCAGGCCCAGCGGTGGCTGGTAGGTGGTGATTACCAGGCTGCTGGCTGTTAGCCGCCTCATTCTGGAAGAGGGCAAGGGGGTTGGAGTCCACGGTAAACTGACCTGGATGCAGTGGTGGTTTTGCCACCGGGATCATAAAAATCAGGGTGCTATGTACTGTTCAGGGTGCACGGGTGACTTCGACGGCTCAGGCCTTATTCCACTTGCTCTCGTACAGAAGTGTGTGCAAAATTGTGTGTATTGCTTCTCCAGAGTGAATGGTGGTTGATTAAAGGGTGTCAGAACCGCCTGCTTTTTAGCCTGTTTAGCTCGGCTCTAGCTGGCCTGGGCCCAGGGCCTCTGTGTTCCTGGGCTTCTGTCGCTTAGAATAGCTGCATGGCAGCACAGAGACAAGGGGCTGTTTGTGTGAATTCAGACCAGTGGCAGCTGCAAGAAAGGAGAGTGATAAAGTCCTTCTGTTTTCCTTTCACTGAACTCTAAGGGCTACTTTAGGATTTTTATAACATTACAGCGTTCCTTAGGAAAGCTTGACTTGGAGCATTTATTCTAAGGATTTTAGGGATCTTTTGTGAGGGGAGGTGCTGTCTGTCAGAAGGACCATCTGACAGGGATGGAACTGTTGGCTGGACCTAGCTACCATCGGGCTGTGTGATCTTGTGCCAGTCACTCCCCTTCTCTGGTCCTGTGAGCCAGGGAGCTGGGACTAGATCAGCCAAGTGATTCGCACTCAGTACCAGCACTTTGGGTACTGGTACACTGGTACTAGGACCCTGGGTCCCAAATGACATACTTTGCTGAGGATTTGGAGCCCAACAGAGCTGCTTCTGATTCCTGGGTCGCAGCACTTATTAGCTCTGTGAGCCCAAGCAAGTGACTTCACCTCCTCGGCCTCCGTGATCAGATGGGGATAAAGTCACTTGGATCATGGGGTGGTCGCCAAGATTCAGTTCAGTTAAATGAGGTGCTGCGCAAGGAGAGCACTTTGCCAAGTGGCTGGCTCCTGGTTAGGGTGCAGCTAAGTGTGGCCGCCGTTAACTGTAAGCTGCGTGGTATGAGGGCCTTGCAGCACCCCTTTACTTCTTGTCATAGAGCGAGTGCCTCCCGTTAGCCTTAATTACAGTGAAAAAGATTCTGATAACTGTGGACCAGTGGGAAGTCCTTTCTTCCAGGGTTCTCTGTTCTTTCCTGTTACTTTAATTTGCTCCTTGAGGAGTTAGTGACCGACCTGTGGGGTCTGAGGAGTGGGTGGGCTCTGCTTACTGGGCTTCCCTTTAGGAATGATTCTATAACATGAAACAAAGCTAAAAACAAACATGGTCCAAGGGACTTCCCTGGTGGCCCAGTGGTTAAGACTCTGTGCTTCCACTGCGGCGGGTGAGGGTTCGATCCCTGGTCGGGGAACTAAGATCCTGTATGCCGAGTGGCGACGCCAAAAAAAAAAAAAAAAAGTGGTCCAGATGGCTCAACTTGGGGCTTCTCAGTTTGGAACTTTGTTATTTCAACATGGCTTTTTCATGGTTCCTAATTTTTGTTATTAGAAGACAAATTTATGAGGCGTAGACGATGCAGAGGAAAAATGCAACTCTTTGTTTTCCTTGAGAGAGAGTACAGGGATGTGTAAGGAGGAAGGCTTAACCTCTTCCCAAATATGTATTGAACTCTGCTATTTTTAAGACATTTGGAGATGCAAAAATGAATTCAACTGATGTAGTCCTTGTCGCCATAGAGATTGGTTTATTGGAGCAGGGCAGCCATTAAATTATAGAAATAATGATTTAATTATAGTTGTGGTGGCGCTAGGAGAAATACTGTGTATAATTATTGTGCAGTGTAGGATCGCATGTGATAGGGAGATCAGAACATCACCCTGGGGCAGTGGCTTCTAGCTTGAGATCTGAAGGATGAGAGGGGAGTGTGCCAGGGGAGATGAGTGCGTCTCTCCAGACAGAAGGAACACATGGGCAAAGGCAGAAGGGAGCTAGGCTCCTTAGAGCGACTGCAGGAAGGCCAAGGTAGCTCAGAGGCCAGCAAGCTCTGGGGACAGAGGGATATGGATCATTCAGAGAGGTTGGCGGGGGCTGGACATCCAGGATCCAGAATTTTTTTTTTAATTTAGTATTTATTTTATATTGGAATATAGTTGATTTACAATGTTGTGTTAGTTTCAGGTGCATAGCAAAGTAACTCAGTTATACATATATACATATCCATTCTCCCTCAGATTCCCTTTCCATATAGGTCGTTACAGAATATTAAGTAGAGTTCCTTGTGCTATATAGTAGGTCCCCATTGATTATCTATTTTTTATATATATAGTAGTGTGTATATGTTAACAGGATCCAGATTTTATTCCAAAGAGCAGTGGGAAGGATTGAGCTAGAAAAGGGCCTTGATGCAATTTCATATGTGTTTTTAAGAGATCACTCTGGTTTCTTAGTGGAGCTTAGATTTGGGGGCTAGGAGCATAAAAAATAATGGGGAGACCAGTTTGGAGGCTTCTGCAGCCATCCAGGTTTATTATGACGGCCTGTTTCTCAAGTGTGGAATGGAGATTAATATTTAGGAGGTACAGTGCACAGGACCACCAGATTGACAGGCTGGGAGATGTGAGGGAGGGGAAGGAGCCCAGCTCAGTTCCAGTCCCGAGCAACTGGAAGAACTGTGGTACCATCTGAGCAGATAGAAAATTTGGGGGGATTGTGGTTTGGGCGGGGATGGAGATCTGCTGGACACACTCCTTCTTCTTTGGGGATGTGTTCCCCCCTAGATGTTGTGTTGCTTGCCCCCCATCCCCCTCAGGCCTCTGCTCAGATGGCCCCTTGTTAGGGAAACCTTTGCGGACCACGCAGTGGTCCTCCCCACTGCACCTTTCACCGTCTGACAAATTGTCTATTTTCTTATTTCTTTAGAGTGTATATCCTCTTAGGAGGGTGTGCGCTCCTTAAAGGCAGGAATTTTTGTTTGTTTTATTCTCTGCTGTGTCTATAGCACCTAGAACAATGCCTGGCGTGTAGAAAGCCCTCAATAAGTACTCCTTGAATGAATCATGAGTTTGATTTTCATTCTGGTTTTAATATCCTTTTCAAACGTGAGTGACTTTTAATTAACCTGAGGCTAGAAAGAGGCGTAGCGACACTGTTCATTTGACATATCAAGTCTTTTTTTTGTTTGTTTAGGCAGGATGAGTAGAAAAGTGTGATTTTCTTCTTTTTTTTTTGCTTTTTAATTTCTGTGTTAGAAATGATAGAAGAGGGCAGTTATGAAAATATTTGAATATCACATCTTTTAAAATTCTTTACAGATCAGTATAAACATGTAGCCCTCCATCTGATATATTGTTCAGATTTGGGGCTAAATTACAGCACATTGTAATTCCTCTGAGCTAATTATTTTTCTGGGAGCGGTCATTGACTTTTTGATTGCATCTTTTTAATTGCCAGGGAAGGGTATGGAGGTTAGGATCCAAACTCCCTTAAAGTAGAAATCTGAGGGCAGCACAGGAAAAAAACCTTTTGTCAGAGATATTGCTGGATCCCTGGGTCTCTACACAGCCAGTAATTTGAAAGTACTAGTAGTTCATAAATGGTTTCCTGAAATCTTTTTTACTTTGGGTTCTAAATCAATTGCTATCACTTGTAAACAGGATCTATACTTGTGAAAGAGAAGGCTGTATATGTAAATAAATGGT
The DNA here is from genome assembly GCF_003031525.2 of Neophocaena asiaeorientalis asiaeorientalis. Classification (NCBI taxonomy): domain Eukaryota; kingdom Metazoa; phylum Chordata; class Mammalia; order Artiodactyla; family Phocoenidae; genus Neophocaena; species Neophocaena asiaeorientalis. The sequence goes on from NW_020173201.1 coordinate 1,955,333, forward strand.
TATGGGTACAGCTGTTGAAGTCACACCTCTGTTTGAATCCCACCCCCTCCCCTCCCCCCAATCACTTACTAGCTTGTGACTTTGTGCAAGTTACTTAACCTCTTTCTTTAAAATGGGTATTACCAAAATTGTTTTATTATTTGAGGGGTTAGGGGAAGACAGATATTCATTATTGTTACCATTTATAAGCTTAACATAATTGATGGTATTACTAAATGGGATTTAAATGTAGACGTATCTTAAAGAGAACTGTGTTAGAGGGTATAATTGGCTCACTCCAGTGTTCCCCAAACTTGCCTGAACATAAGAATCGCCTCGAAGTGCTTGTTAAAAATATAGATTCTCTGGCAGCACCCAGATTTACTGACTTAAGTCTCCAGAGGAGGGGCCAGGGAATCTTGCAAAGTAGGTAGGGTGATGACACATCCTGGATTTTGTGAGACTGTCCTTGCTTCCAGATATTCTGCTTGGTAGGTTCTAGACGTGTGTTTATACTTGTCAGATTATATCCCAGTTTTTAGACAGGTAATATGTCACCGTTTATATAGGCCACCTTATTCAGAATCTTCTCTCTAATCAAAGCAGACATAACATGCTTCTGGCTTCCCAGGAACATGAGAGGATTTATAGCTACAGCACAACAGTGTTGGTGTAAGTTACTCAGCTTTCTTGGCTTTCTTTCTCTTTACAAAACCTATCTGATTTTAGTAATCTGCTCTGTGAAATATACTCAGGGACACCGTCAAGTATCTTGATGGCCTTCTGTCCTCCTGAGTCTCTAAGGCGTCAGTTACTCCAGGCTGTCAGAGTGGCAGTGACCGTGGACGCAGTGACTCTGCAGGGGGGCGAACCCCAAGCTTTGTTCATTGAAGGCCAAGCCTGCAGAGCTGCTCTTTCCTCCTCTGAGAGCTGGGAACCAGGAAGGAACGTTTCACTCCCCTGCACTTAGGACAGCCTGTTCTTAATCAGCTGTTATGGAAAAACAGCATTTTGTTGTTTTCACACAAGCCTGCAAGTTCATTTCCCTTCTCTGGCCCAGGCAGTAACTAGTCATGTTCCCATCAGTGACAAAGGAAGATGAACATCTAAAACTTTTTATTCTGAAAGCTGAGCTTTCTGCAGACATCACAAGTGGAGTTCACACCTCTTTGAGGAATACAGGATTCTCATTGTCTCTAAGGCGGTACCTCACCATGCCAGGTGGGGCTAGGGGTAGCTGTTTTTTCATATAAGTCTATGAAGATTTAAAGAATTTCCTCCAGCAGCCATTTTTCATATGGTTTCATACTGATAGTTTATTTCAGGTTGGACTTAATGGTATCTTTCTCTTTATATTATCGTGGGAGAAATTGATTTATGGTGCGAATCTCACTTGGGTGATAAGTTCATTTTCTGACCTGCGACGAATCAATCTACTTTTTGGAGCTCTTGTTAAAGTGGAACAGTTGATGTGCGTTTGTAAATTTGCACATTTTTACTTTCTTAGCAAAGCCTGTGAGGTCTGGAGGGCATCCACCTAAATACATTTAAAGCTGAGGATCTGGATATTGAAATGGAAGGCATTCCTTCCTTTCTTTTCTGCCCCAGTATTCTCACATGACAAAACTTTGCGCGGTATTAAGTACCAGAATCCTGAAATTTTAGTGAATTTAAGAACAACTCACTCAGAAACTGTTGTGAAATGCGGGCAGATATTTGTCATCCTGTGGGCGGACCTAAAGGACTGAACCTTCCCGGTATTAAAGGCAGGAGGCGGGTCTGTGTGCAGGTGAGTTTGTCGCCTTCTTCTGTCACGTGGGCAGATAGCAGGAAGCAGGAGGAAGCAGGCCCTCAGTGGGGACTCCCCTCGACTCCCTCAGGAGCTCAGCTATGGGATGAGTCTGGGCCTGCATCTTTCTTTCCCAACTTCTCTTGCTGTTCTGGCTTTTTTTTTCTTTTGTCATCTGAAAATCATCTTTGTGTGGGGAGAGGCTGGAGGTGGAAATTTAAGAGTCTTCTTTTTACAAGGAGTAGAGATGATTACCCAGGTAAGTGGTGTTCTGATCAGTCATAGCCACAGATTGATACCTTGTCAGGTGAGCTGCCTCTTGGGGAGGGGGGAGTTTGTGGAAGGACAGCCAGGCAGCTGGGCACTCCGGTCCTGTTGACAGGGAAGAGGCAAGGCCCGCGCCAGGCATTTCTAAAGTGCAAATACAGCACGTAGTAAAGACACCATCTTGGTCCACAAAGCAAGACCTCTGGTTAAACAAACTAAAAGCCATCCAACCAACCAATTCCTCCTTTCCTCCAGCAAATACATGTATACATACATACAACAAAAATGGACAGTGATGGAAGAGGTGCAATTTTAACTTTGTTAAATACCCATACTTAAAATTGCAATTGTTTATGTAACTATGTATAATTATCTAAAAAATAGTCCCAAGGTTTTTTTGCTAGGGTTTTAATGATACCATGTATTTTAACGTCTTTCCACATTGTCTAACCTAGGAACATAGGAACCCGAGGTTCCTATTCTACCCTTTTTTTTTTTGAAACTCCTGCAGCACGGAATAGACGACAGAACACCTTATAAGGACTTAGAGACGACCTGTTGAATTGGATTGAAGCATGACTCAGTCCATTTATGTAGGTGGAACTCTGCCTTACTTGCTTGTGGGTGTGCACATATTCATGATGTTTATTTACAAGCTGTCTTAGCTAAAGAAATGTCTGCTGATTTTTCTTAGTCTGTGTGAATCATATGGAATTATCTCTGCCAATTAATTTCTTTAATTAAGCCAGAGAAGAGGGAAAAATCAAACATGTTTCATTAAGTACTCTGCCTAGAGTAAGTTAAAAATGTAACAAAGTACCTTTGTGTATAATACAAAATTGTGTATAAAATGATGTCTAAAACAGATAATTGTAAATAGTTGAATTCTCAGATCATTTCATTTTGGTCAGAATGGTAGTTTGTGGACAGGTTTCCCTCCTCGTCTCTAGTCCTCAGTATTGAAGGGAAGGTCCCAGGGATGTGCTGTGAATGGACAGGGAGAGGAGTTCCTCTACATGAGGTGAGAGGCACGGGAATGGGAGGCACATCAGGGCACATTAGAGGAAGCATAGGTGTTATCACCAGCACATAAATCACGAGTGGATGACAAGAGATGAATATGGCAAGGTGGGGGGTACTCCATGAGGATCCTGGATGTCCAGAGAGCATGTTACTCTTTGGATTTTAAGCAGGAAGGGACAAAATACAATTTCTGCTTTAGAAGGTCTCTATACCTTTTTGGATTGTGGGCTGAAGACTACGACAGCAGTAGCAGCTCCAATTGCTCCTCCCCCAGCCCTCCCTCCCTGTCTCTGGTTTATTTCCTTGGAAGCACTTGTCACCACAGTAAACAGTATGCTTTATTTACTTGCCCTTTGTCTACCTTCTCTAACTAGAATGTAAACTTCCCGAGGGAAGGGATATAACTTTTCCCACTGCAGTATCTCCAGTGCCACCACCATGCCTGGCAAGTAACAGGTACTCAGCAAATAATTTATTAACCAATCAAATGCATGAGTCAGTTTCTGAAATCAAAGTGTGTCATTGTTCTCCTCACAGATTTTATAATTGATTACAAAAGGAAAAAATAGTAACAAATCAGTGGGGAAACTGGACAACACTGTAAACAAGGGGTCAAAATTAACATCACCAATTAGGGCTGGTGAGTGTCACATGCCTCTGGATGTCATATCCCAGCCAAGAAGGCCGAATCCGAATCTAATTGTGAATAAACACCAGAGAAACCTAAATTGAAGGATATTCTCTAAAATAGTTGGCATGTATTCCTCGAAAATATCAATGTCATGAAAGACAGAGAAGCTGAAGAACTGTTTCAGTTTAAAGGAGACCCAAGTTAAATGCAGTTTGTGATCCTATGCTGGGTCCTGGGCAAAAGAAAACTTCCATGAAGGACAGACATTAGGATGCTTGATGAAAGTGAAATATGCAAAGGGGGCCTGGGAAACAGATTGTGAGGTAGAGTGCTTCAGTGTAATTGAACTCTGGATAAATTGTCATGATTCAGAAGCTATATCTCTGGGTGGCTTGAGCCATGCCTCAGGACCCAGGGAAGCAGAAGAAAGGTCTGTAGGGGCAAGAACCCTAGAGTGGGATTCCGGAGACCTGGCTCTGCTACTGAAGCCGAGGGGCCATGTTTCTTCTCAGAGGCTGGAGTTCTGAGGCTCAGAGACTCTCTGGCTGTTACATAACTTTGAATCTGAGCAGCAGACTTAGTCCCAGTGCTGTGAATTTTAGGCAGAGGTGATAAGAACACCTACCAGTCAACTGTGGCTGCCTTTTGGGCTGGGATTCAAAAACCAATGAAAGAGGAAGAAATAAAGACGGTAACTGACAGGGTAACCTATTTATTAGCACTGACGTTCTTCTTCTTACTTGTCAGTTTCTTCTTGGTGAATACTCAGAGGGAGGTGGAGATAGAGAGAAGAGCTAAGTATTCAAAACATACGGTTTGGGGAGAATGTATGATCTTCCTGTCATTTAGAGTGGTGAAGCTAATTGCAAGGATTTATTTTATAGGGCAGTAGCTTTTAAGCCCAATTCCTTCTGCCTGGTTCCAGGGATCACTGAGACCCAGTGACGATAGATACTCGTTAACCCTGAACCTTTCTAGGATTAAAGAGTTCTTGGAAAAATCAGCTAAGATCCCTCATTAAATCTTTATATTTTTCTAACATCTTTATTGGAGTATAATTGCTTCACAATGGTGTATTAGTTTCTGCTTTATAACAAAGTGAATCAGTTGTATATATACATATGTCCCCATATCTCTTCCCTCTTGCATGTCCCTCCCTCCCCCCCTCCCTATCCCACCCCTGTAGGTGGTCACAAAGCACCGAGCTGATCTCCCTGTGCCATCCGGCTGCTTCCCACTAGCTATCCATTTTACATTTGGTAGTGTATATATGTCGATGCCCCTCTCTCACTTTGTCCCAGCTTACCCTTCCCCCTCCCTGTATCCTCAAGTCTGTTCTCTACTAGGTCTGCATCTTTTTTAAAATTTTTATTTATTTTATTTTCTTTTTTGCGATACGTGGGCCTCTCACTGTTGTGGCCACTCCCGTTGCGGAGCACAGGCTCCGGACGCGCAGGCTCAGCGGCCATGGCTCACGGGCCCAGCCGCTCTGAGGCATAGATGCTGAGCATTCTTTCATGTGTTTGTTGGCCATCTGTATATCTTCTTTGGAGAAATGTCTGTTTAGGTCTTCTGCCCATTTTTGGATTGGGTTGTTTGTTTTTTTGATATTGAGCTGCATGAGTTGCTTGTATGTTTTGGAGATTAATGCTTTGTCAGTGGCTTCATTTGCAAATATTTTCTCCCATTCTGAGGGTTGTCTTTTCGTCTTGTTTATGGTTTCCTTTGCTGGGCAAAAGCTTTTTTTTTAAGTTTTTAAAAATTTTTTAATTTTTTCATCTTTATTGGAGTATAATTGCTTTACAATGAATGGTGTGTTAGTTTCTGCTTCATAACAAAGTGAATCAGTTATACATATACATATGTTCCCGTATCTCTTCCCTCTTGCGTCTCCCGCCCTCCTACCCTGCCTTTCCCACCCTTCTAGGTGGTCACAAAGCACCGAGCTGATCTCCCTGTGCTATGCAGCTGCTCTTAAGTTTCATTAGGTCCCATTTGTTTATTTTTGTTTTTATTTCCATTTCTCTAGGAGGTGGGTCAAAAAGGATCTTGCTGTGATTTATGTCATAGAGAATTCTGCATATGTTTTCCTCTAACAGTTTGATGGTGTCTGGCCTTACATTTAGGTCTTTAATCCATTTTGAGTTTATTTTTGTGTATGGTTTTAGGACTTTTTTGATAGTTTGATTAATATGTGTCTTGGCATGTTTCTCCTTGGATTTATCCTGTATGGGGCTCTCTGTGCTTCCTAGACTTGATTAACTATTACCTTTCCCATATTAGGGAAGTTTTCAACTATAATCTCTTCAAATATTTTCTCAGTCCCTTTCTTTTTCTCTTCTTCTTCTGGGACCCCTCTAATTCCAATGTTGGTGCGTTTCATGTTGTCCCAGAGGTCTCTGAGACTGTCCTCAATTCTTTTCATTCTTTTTTCTTTATTCTGCTCTGCAGTAATTATTTCCAGTATTTTACCTTCCAGGTCACTTATCTGTTCTTCTGCATTGATCCCTTCTAGAGAATTTTTAATGTCATTTTTGTGTTGTTCATCACTGTTTGCTCTTTTGTTCTTCTTGGTCTTTGTTAAACCTTTCTTGTATTTTCTCCATTCTATTTCCACGATTTTGGATCATCTTTACTATCATTATTCTGAATTCTTTTTCAAGTAGACTGCCTATTTCCTCTTCATTTGTTAGGTCCGGTGGGTTTTTACCTTGCTCCTTCATCTGCTGTGTGTTTCTCTGTCTTCTCATTATGCTTAACTTACTGTGTTTGGGGTCTCCTTTTCGCATGCTGCAGGTTCGTAGTTCCCATTATTTTTGGTCTCTGTCCCCCGTGGCTAAGGTTGGTTCAGTAGGTTGTGTAGGCTTCCTGGTGGAGGGGGCTAGTGCCTGTGTTCTGGTGAATGAAGCTGGATCTTGTCTTTCTGGTGGGCACGTCCTCGTTTGGTGGTGTGTTTTGGGGTGTCTGTGGCCTTATTATGATTTTAGGCAGCTTCTGTGCTAATGGATGGGGTTGTGTTCCTGTCTTGCCAATTGTTTGGCATGGGATGTCCAGCACTGTAGCTTGCTGGTCGTTGAGTGGAGCTGGGTCTTGGCGTTGAGATGGAGATTTCTGGGAAATTTTCACCATTTGATATTACATGGAGCTGGGATGTCTCTTGTGGACCAGTGTCCTGAACTTGGCTCTCCCTGCTCAGTGGCACAGCCCTGACACCTGGCTGGAGCACCAAGATCCTGACCGTCAACAGCGTCCACCACAGTTGACCACTCCCTGCTTCTAGTGGCACTCTTCCCACCTAGGGCATCGTGCAGTCTCCTTGCTGCCTCATTAAATCTTAAACCACCAAAGAAAATTACATACCCATTTGCATTAATTATTGAAATTAGAAAGTAATTTTAAAGCGGTGTAAAGTAACAACGGTTGACACAGAATTTGCTGGTTAAATCTGAACAAACAGAAATAAATGCTATTATCAGGGCATCCCAATGTTTTTAACCACTGCTTTGGGTGGGTGGCACAAAGAGGTTAGTATGAGCTTACATTAGCCAAGATAGAGAGATGAAGACCATCTAGAATAACAGTAGACCATCTAGTGTTATTTTACCTGTATATTTCTCAATGGAGTATATAAATAATGTGTTCAAATTTTAAGGAGTAATTTTAAATGCATTATAATATTAATGGAACCCAAATCAGAATCCTTTATAGATATTAAAAGTGTTAAATGTAAAGTGCTTACGTGCCCTGAGTGGTCTTCAAGTGTTTTGATGACAAATTTGCACACTTTTAACTGTTATTTTAAAATCCATTTCCATTTATTTGGTTTGCTTAAGTTCGAAGTATGCATACATCTTTTCCAACTGCGTCAGGTTCCCAAGGGTTTTGTATTTTAATGTAATTTATCGGTAAGTCGGTAGAAACATAACTAACTAATAGTGGTTATTTGGTGGGAATTTGGGTTGTATGATTTCTAAGTCTTGTCTCTCAGTTTATGTGAATTTAAACAAGAAGCCAGATAAAGATGTAAAGTAAAAAATACCTAGAGATGCTTCAACAGATAAAGTTTGTTTTTTTTAATATAGTATTTGAATTTAGTCTAAGCCATACTTCAAAACATAGCCATTTGGCATTAACTCTTTAATTAATTGAGAGAACAGAGAAAAACAACCTTGTCTCACAGTGTACTTCTGCTTTTTTTCTGTAACTAGATGAAGTATAATTTAATCTACGTGACAAGTTGTTACTGATTTTTGAATTTTGAAAAAAGGTGCAATTTCGGACTAATGCTACTACTGCCTAGTTTCTGGTATCCTGCCTACTCTGGAGAAGAATATTTATGTTTATATATTTATGTATAAGAAAATGCTATCTTGGTTACAGTGACACCTTTGAGATTTGAGGAGTATATGTATAAATTGTATAGAACAACATCTGAATAAATGAGGAAAGGCTATGCATATGTAAAAAGCAAAATAAAAGATCTTTTTGTGACTTACCTCTTAGTATTGCTAAGTATTAGTATTACTACTAGTATTATTCTAGTATAACAAAACTTTCCTTCTCCTTATCATCATGTGTCATTCTTTTAGTGTTTATTAGGTGCTAGGCACATGCTAAGTACTTTATACAATTTTGCGATTCAGTTCTCCCACGACTTTAAGAAATGAGTATTCACAACTTCATTTCACAAATGAGGAAACTGAGGTTTAGAGAAGGTACTTTCCGTTCCTCAGCAGTGGCAATTTCAGATTTTAATACAAGGTGGTTTTGTGTCCGAAGTCTTTTCATCTTAGCTGCTTTCTTACAGTTACCTCCTCAGTGGATGACTATTCAACACACTCAGGAGAATCAGATTTGCTAACATTCTTAGCCAACTGCATAGGTGGGACAAAAATTTAATTCAATTAACCAGTTTTAAAGTTAAATAAAGGATTGCTATTAGGACGGCTACTTAAAAAAAAAAAAAACCCACCCAGAAATTAATAAGTGTTGACAAGGATGTGGAGAAATTGGAACCCTCGTGCATTGCTAGGAATGTAAAATGGTGCAGCTGCTTTGGAAAACAGTATGGTAGTTCCTTTAAAAAATATAAAATAGAACTACCATATAATCTAGAAATCTCAGCTCTGGATATATACCCCAAAGTACTGAAAGCAGAGTCTTGAAGAGATATTCGCACACCCATGTTCATAGTAGCATTATTCATGGTAGCTGAGAGGTGGAAGCAACCCAGATGTCTATTGATGGGTGAATGGATAGACAAAATGTGGGATATACTCACAGTGGAATATTATTCAGCCTTAAAAAGGAAGGAAATCCTGACACCTGCAACAACATGAATGGACTTTACGCTAAGTGAAATAAGCTAGTCGAAAGAGGACAAACACTGTGTGATTCCATTTACATGAGATGCCTAGAGTAGTCAAAATTATAGAGACCAACTAGAAAGGTGGTTTCTAGGCACTGGAGGGAGGAAGGAGTGGAGAGTTATTGTGTGATGGGTACAGAGTTTCAGTCTGGGTTGATGAAAAAGTGTGGGGATGGATGGTGGGGATGGTTGCACAACGATGTGAACGTTCTTAATGCCATTGAACTATGCTTAGACGTGGTTACAATGGTAAATTTTATGCGTATTGTATCACAATTTAAAATAATAGCTTAGAAAACAGGGGGGAGGGATTGAAGTGACTGCCTGTGAACTCTTCCCTGTGAAGGATAAAAGGGATTTTGATCTCAGTCACATATTTCTCAGGTTAAGTTATTCCAGCCCACTCAAACAGCATTCACTGGAAAAGCGAGGGTGGTGGAAAGTCATGGAGACCTTGAGTTTTATTTCCCTAACCCCCAACTTGCTTGGAGTCTTCATTCTCTTCATCTTGTCCAATGCAAAATGAGTGGACTTTTCTTAGAAATTGAATTCCTTGGAGGGTGATATCAGCAGACTTTCACTCTGAGCGCTTTAGCAACAGCTTTCTCAGCCTGAGAGGAAAAGCCAAGGGCTCGCATTCAAATAGGTAAGCGAGATGCTTCCGAAATTGAAACCTGTAACCGTGTAACTGAGAGTCACGCTTTTCAGTTAAGCCTAGTGTTAGATGGTAGATGGATGAGTCATCTGGTCTGAGCGCGTCAACTGAAGGATGTGGAATTTGACTAATATCTAGTTACCTTTGGGTTTATCTTACAGAACCTCACTGGTTCCATTCAGCTCCATATGGAAAAGTTTAACGTGATATAACAATGAAGCTGGGTTGTCCTGTCTTCCAGCTTTAACACTATTTTGGTTGTATGGATTGTAATGCTTGAAAAGAGGGGTTCTGACTTTTATTGTTGGTTGACAGCTATTTGAGTTGTCACCGCGCAAGTAGTGTAGTGGTGAATGGAGCTCACCGTCTAGTGCAGAATGGTCCTTATTTGGCATCTTCCTATTTATAAGTGGGAAAAGTTCAGCCAAGTATTGGGAGCATCTGGCAGAGGCCTTTACCCTGTCTGTGGGGAGAGAAGTGTGGGTGGAGCCAGAGTGCCCCTAGTTAAAGGGCTACCTCGAGAGTTTTGCACCGGGCTTCATTCCAGCAACACTGGGGGGCTGTTCTCACTTTTCACTGGGGAGAAGAGTGTGGAGGTAACCAGGATTAGTAGACCCCTCCCTGATTTTAAGGCCTCTTTTACTACTGGATAGAAGCTAGAGTGGAATTAGGGAGACCAAAAAGGAGGCTTCTGCAGGATTGTACCCAAAGATGATGATAATGATGGTAATGATAGTGGCCACATGGAGGGCCACCTGTGTGCCAAAAGCTCTACTTGTCTTATCCTCACTCTATGAGCTGTAGGTCGGTGACATTACCGGTACCATTTCGCAGATGAGGAAATCCAGGAACAGAGAGGCTGATCAGTTTTTGTTAAGATCACACAGCTTGTATTGAATGCACCCAGGATGGTGGGCAGGCCTGGGAGCTGGTAGGGAGGAGCTGTTTGCATTCTTCGACAGCCATGTGATCATCAGGAATGTAGTGTAGGAAGGTGCAGAGGCGGTGGATTGCCTTTAAACTGGGGTTCAGGAGCCACGGGGCATCCCTGGCTACATCTGTTTCTTCTCGGGATGCATATGATAGCTGTTGTCCAGTATCAGCTCAGGGCTGGCCTGAGCTTTGTGGAGGAATGGGCCGGTTGGGGGCGTTTGCTGGAGCTGTGCGCTCCCAGACGCCCGGTTGCTTCTCTGGATGTGGCAGTGGTGGGGTGATGGGCGTAGTGTGTGTATGGGGAGGTGGCAGAGTGTACAGTGTGGTTCTGAGTCTGAGTGAGCTGTACGTGGATCTTTATTGACGTGAGCAGGTTCTGTCGGTCCCCTAGGCGTTTGGTTGGGGGATGAAGAGCAGCCCACAAGCGGCAGAGTGCTTTTTGTGATGTTTACTTTATGGAACATACTGTGCTTGGCACTACAACCTGTTTGACAAGAGAGGCAGCAGGAAATTCAGAGCCATTAGAGAATTATTTATACCAGAATACAAACACAGCCTTTTCAAGTGTTTTGTAAGCCTGTTTCCTGCAGGGGTCTGTGGAAAACGTGTGCCTCATCTACTAAAATTAAGGAAAGGTGGTTAGCAGTTTTGTAGAGAAGCAAGGAACTGTAATTCTCCACTTTGTTTTTAAAAATCTGCCTGCCTTGGTCATGCTTATTGTTTAATGTGTTGGATTCAGGATTAAAGGAAAATTGACAGGTAGGGAGCATCTGCTCTTTTACTTTAAAAAAAGAGTTAAATATGTAGTTTCTTTTTTTAATTAAAAAATGAAATACAGGGAATTCCCTGGCAGTCCAGTGTTTAGGACTCGGTGCTTTCACTCACGAGGCTGGGGTTCGATCCCTGGTCTGGGAACTCAGATCTCACAAGCCGAGTGGCACAGCCAAAAAAACAAAAACAAAAATGAAATACATGCCCATGGTTTTAAAAAATTCCCTAAACAACATAAAAGAATGTAGGAAATCCTCCTTTCATTCTAGTCCTCCCATGCCTTCCCCAGAGATAGTTTCAGTTTTCTTGTGTATTCTTCATATATGGGCTATGCAAATATAAACATATTCTGTATACAATATGCACACTGTTCCATGCTGTGCTCTTTTCATTGTGTAATACTTCTTAGAGATGATTTCGTACCAGCACATATAAATAAATCTATCCTGTTTGTTTTAATAGCTATAAAATTCCGATAAATGGAATGACTAGAATTTATTTAACCAGCCCCCATTTAGACCTTAATGCTTTCATAAACAATATTGAGAGGCATATCCTTCTATATCCTTCATTATTTCACACGTGTGAATATATCTATAAAATAAACTTCTCTGTCAAAGCATATTTAGATTTGAAATCTTAGGAGGCTTACTCTTGGGCTTAGTAAAGCTAGAATTTGAACATCTATTGTGTGAAAGACCAGTCATTTTTGAGAATTTCGTTTGATTAACGTGGTTTTTATCCTGCCAGCAGTTGTGAAAAGATGCTGTTTAAATATATCACATCTATGTAAACATTTACTTCTAAAAGTAAGGTATTTCAACCAAATGTTATTTCAGGCAGGTACAATTTAATCGTTAATTAAGCCCCTCCCTTGACAGATGGAATACAGTCTCGATTCTGAGCCCCCAGCCCCCCATTAAAATTTAAGAACTTCAAGCTAAGCATGGTGAGTGTGGAGGCCATTCACTTCCCTGATGAGAAACCTTGTGATGCTGGAATATGGGGAATGTATGAGTGTCTGTTAATGGACAGTCTTAAGCTTCCGAGGGACCTGCAGTTTACTGTATCCGAAGGACTGTGCCGCTGCTCTGTAGCTCATCTGCACTTGTGTCACCAGTTCATGAGGCATTTTTCTGCCAGCTTCACACATGTTAACCTATCGGGTGGGCTGGGAGTTTAAACTTCTGATTAATGTCAGTGCATTTCTGCAAATGATGTTTGTTATTTTTCACCATCTTTCCAAAGTTAAATCTTATTAGCAGGGTGAGAGGGGTTTCAAGAAACTGATACTGGGTTTTTGTTTTTGTTTAGATTTTATGTTTATATTTTTCAGTATTTAACCAGGCGTGTGGAACCTGGACGCCTTTGGGTCTGCTGTGCCTCATTAGTCAATGTTATTAGTATGTCTTTAGAAAAAAACCACACACACTAGAATATAGATTTGTTTTGCAAGTCAATTTGCTAAAATGTCAGTTAATATCACTAAGGAACAGGCCCTACTTCTTTTTTTTTTTTTTTTTTTTTTTTTTTTTACGCCCCCCCCCCCCCCCCGCCGGCCCCT
>NW_020173201.1:1968518-2011740 GCF_003031525.2 Neophocaena asiaeorientalis asiaeorientalis
TGTGGTACGCAGGCCTCTCACCGCTGCGGCCTCTACCGCTGCGGAGCACAGGCTCTGGATGCGCAGGCTCAGCGGCCATGGCTCACGGGCCCAGACGCTCCGTGGCATGTGGGATCCTCCCGGACCGGGGCACGAACCCGTGTCCCCTGCATCGGCAGGTGGATTCTCAACCACTGCGCCACCAGGGAAGCCCCCTATTTCTTTTTACTGATTGTTCTTGTCAGTGGTGATCTGAGATGGATGTAGTTAATAAGCTTTTGAAAGTGTGTATCTAGGTTCTGTAATGTGGTCTTGTGTGGCCATGGGGTCGGAGTACCCACTGAGCACCTGTTAATAATTAGCCCTGCACTAATAATAACAACAGCTAAATGCACTGAGCCACAACTCATCAAAACCCTGCACTTTTTTTGCCTGAGTTTTATGGGTAAGGAAAGTGAGGAGGTTAAGCTGAAGCACAAGGGCCCACAGTTAGTAGAGCCAGGATTTGTATGTGGGCAGTTTGCTCCAGGCCCACACCATGATGTTTTATGTATTACTCTCCAAAAAACCCCTTTGAGGCTGATAATAATATTCCCATTTTACCTTCAGGGAACTTGAGGCTCAGAATTAAATGACTTAACCACAGGTCATTAAAGGTCACAGCTACTGAGAAACCATGTGGTCTGAAATCCAGATTCTTCCCTGTTGCTCACAGTTGTTATTTAAGAAAAGACCTCATGTGTGGGCCTGTCCCACATATTTCAGGACTTTCAGCTTCCCTACAACCCACTCACTAAATTCCACTAGGGACCTCAATGACTGTGCCAGCCAAAAATGTCCCCACATATTTCTAATGTTAGGTGTCATATTTACATTTCTTAATTTCAAACTTGTCTCTCATCATTATACTGCATTGCCTCCCATGGCAATTTTTTAATCAACAGTAATCAAACTCAACTCTTGCTCATAATTTGGAATAGTTAGAATAATTGGAATAATTGTAAATGCAAATCATTTCAATACAAAATCACAGATGAGAGAGAGCGTCTCACCCAGATCCCTGTCTTATAGTTTACACACACACACACACACACACACACACACACACACACTTTCTACCCACCCTGAAGCACAGAGGTGGCAGAAAAGACTTTCTCAAAGTCAAAAAAATTGGCAGCTCACTGGACTCAACCCCTATTTGTGCGGAGCCTGTTGGCATTTCTTCGAATTCTCAGTTTGCTTCAGGCAAATGTATTCGATTGAGCTGTGTTTGTTTTCTAATGAGTGATTTTGACCTTTCAAAGGGCAACATTTGGAGGGTTGATGTAATTGAGTTGAAAAGGCCTACCATGGAACTGCAGGACAAGTTTGTGGCTACTTTGGAAAAGGTATCTTGCTTCTGGTGTCTCTCTTAAGTAGTTTTATAATGCTGAGAAAACTGGACACTTCTGGTGAGACTTGTCACTGTTACCTTAGCAGGTGTTTGTGCAGGCTCCCCCCAAATTTAAGTAGAATAGGAGGCAGGTTGAATAATCTCATATGTACTAAACCCTGATGGTTCTCATGGAGGAAAGAATTTTTTTTTAAACATTTTTATTGGAGTATAATTGCTTTACAACGGTGTGTGAGTTTCTGCTTTATAACTAAGTGAATCAGCTATACATACACATATATTCCCATATCTCAGAGGAAAGAATTTTTGGTGAATGAAAAATGTTATTGTTTGAGAACATTCACTTGTTCAGAAAATTTGTTCAGTGCCTGTTGCGTGGCAGATACCGTTTTAATTTCTGTGGATGAATTGGGCATAGATTTTCCCTGTTGTTTGTGGTGCTGATTGTTTCCAGACTCTTTCTGTATCTTCAATAAAAGACAAAAGATTACTTGACTACATCCACTTAGGACACTATACAACTGTATTGTCCATTGTACAGGATCAGGGTTAGAGGTTAGTTCTGGTAGCATCTTTGCCTGATGGTATCAGTCTCATTCATTTACGAGTATGCCTCTGGAATATAAAATGTGTTTTTGGGAACGGATTTAATGAAGAAGTTGATTCATTATGCAGGAGGGTCATCAGATGATTATATCTTTTAAAAAAGCATCTCTAATGTCCCGGAGTTCTTGGGCCTCAAATGTTGGTTAATCAGTTAAGTCACAGCACTTGAGGAAACTATGACCAATGCAGAAATGTCTTCTGATGAATGCTGGGAGAGAATTTGCAGATGCTGGAGTAAACTTCCTCTAAATAAATGCTCTTACACAAATTTGGAGGTGTTGAGGGATATGCATTTCTTACTGACTGTGGAAAAGTTCATTGAAACTGTTGACATACACCTTTCATCAGTGATTCAGAAATAGTAGAAGTTGTTTTGAAATCACCCAAGTTATAGTAACAGGAAAATAATTCTTCTCATCCTCATCTGCCTGTTCTTCCTCACTCTTATTATTATTAGAGTAGGAACATGGCTTGGGAAAAATCTGTTTGAATCAGTAACTCACTTGGCAGACACTTGAACTGATTGAGAGCTATTTTATGTCTCTTTTACTTTCATGGAAGAGAGACCACTGATTAAAAAGTTGATATTGGAGAGCTCTTAAAAAAACAAACAAACAAACCAATAAAACAGAACAGACTTAGGGCATCTCCTGATATCCTGATTTATGTACATATAGCGTATTACAATAATTGATGTTCTTAATGATGACCTTTGACTCATGACAATCATGTGAAATTGGGTTCTGAGTACTCTTCTTGTTTTTTTTAAAAAAAATCAGTAAATAGCCTCGGAAGTATATTTGAGGAGGCAGGAAAATGTTTAGGATGTAATGTGAGTGAAAACAAGTTACAAAGTAGTATGTATATATATCCTCAAGTTGGTAAAACCCAACAGCATTTTCCAAAATTTTACAGTGAATCTGGGTAACTCTTATAAAAAAATATTATTAGAAGTTGGGGTGGGGGGAATCATAATTTTCCACAAAACAGTGAGTCAACCATCTCAAAATAGAGGAGGGGGCAGAGGGCAAAATGCAGAAGAATATTTAATAGTTTAATAGCCTGGAAACATGTCCACATGTTGTGACATGAAAAATGATTATAAAACAGTGTGTATAGTCCTAAATTTGTAAAATGAATGAATTTATAAAACAGGAAGTACACAAAAGTGTGTATAAAAAGTATACAAAATACACGAAATTATGCCAAAAATACAAAAAATTTATACAGGAAGGAAAAAAGTATTTATTTAAACTGTATATACACCAGTGGAGCAAACAGAAATCCTTGTCCTTCTGGTGTTCTAAAGAAGGACTGGAAAGAAATATTTCAAAATGGTAAGTGATTCTGACTGATGGCTAAGTTTACTGGTAATTTTTCTTGTCTGTGAGTATCTTTATTTTCTAATATCATTCAGGGAACATCTGTTACTTTTGTAAACGGGGAAAGTAAGAAAAAAATGTAATATATTTCAGGAAGATCTTCACTTACTAAAAGAGAAAACAAAAAATGAGCCTAGAAAGTCACTTTTCTCTCATCTGGGCAGTTAAGTCTCCACTTTATTGTTTGATAAATGAGCCATTTAAAGATTTTTGTTTTAACCAGGTCTCCTAAGGCAGGCGATGCTTTGTAGCCCATGGTTGTTACTACTTTAATGATGCAAACTTAAAACATCAGGGCAGCGAGTGAGTGGATCAATGATTCTCTGGCAGTTCTTCACGTCCTCAGATGACACTTAGGAGGTGAGGCCCTCTTTGTCTTTGCATGTGGCTGGCCTGGATGGACACTTAACTCTTGGCTGAGGAATAAACCCAGTGGAGGAAATTCAAGAACCTAGCCAAGTGCATCATTTTCCCTAGGATGTTAATTTCCAAGATCTAGTCCTTGGAGTTCTGAGAAGTGAGAGGAGTATGTTACTGCAGACCTTTCTTGGAGATTCTCAGTGCTCATTAGCATATTTAAGGTTCTGAGAAATTCTGGAGCAAAGGTAATTGCTGCCAAAGAAGGCTTTTTGTTTTTATTTATTTACTTATTTATTTATTGGCCCCCGCGGTATGTGGGATCTTAGTTCCCCAGCCAAGGATCAAACCCGTGCCCCCCTGCAGACCTAACTGCTAGGACTGCCAGGGAGGTCCCCATAGAAGGGTTTTTAAAAAGTGGAATCTGACTGACTTCAGTGGAGTGGGGAGCCGGGTGGATGAGGCTCTGAAAGGAAAGAGTAGTCCTTGAAGAGGAGGAGAAAACGATGTTACGCATTAAGGGGGTCCCTGCACAGATCTGGGAGTGGCATGAAACTTGGAGTTCTCCAAACCTAAGGATGTGGTTTCAGCAGTAGTAGTTTTACATGTGCATGAAACTTTAAATGGTTTCCTGAATAGTTGTCCAAGTCTTGAAAAGTATATTTCAATCACGTTTTATAAATTACAGTGACTTATTTTAAGTCTTAGAGACTTGTGACTTGCAAGTGATTTCAGCTGCATAAATCATTAGTGGAAATATATTTTCATGCATCAAATTTACTTATATCAAGAAACTCCTATTGATTTTCATTTGATGGGTTTTTTTAAATAGCATTTAGAAAAATGAATGATACAATTACTTCTACTCACTGTTTCTGTAAAGTAGAATCATTTGGCCCTGTTTTCTGCTAATGTCTGTACTTTTTCCTTTAAAGCAGTCATATCAAGTGATGAGTAGAGAATCTTAATTTAAGCCCCCTATTTTGAGGAGTTTAGAGGTTCCAAGAATTTTTTTAAAAAATTGCCTGCATATATGAGCCTTGCTTTGCTAATTTACATGTGTAGCTATTTAGCTCAGAACATTTAAGGACAAAAGCAACAGGATAAGAGCAACAGATTGCAACTAAGATTATTATTTTTTTCTGAATAAATTGGGTTGCTTAATTTGGTAGGTTATGTGTCCCACTTGTCTTTGTTGCATGGATCTAACGGTATTTTTTTTTTAATTGGGGTATAGTTGCTTCATAATGTTGTGTTAATTTCTGCTGTACAGCAAAGTGAATCAGCTATATATACACACATATCCCCTCCATTTTGGATTTCCTTTCCGTTTAGGTCACCACACAGCACCAAGCAGAGTTCCCCATGCTATACAGCAGGTTCTCATTAGTTATCTATTTTATACTTAGTAGTGTATATATGTCAATCCCAATCTCCCACTTCATCCCCCCCACCTTTTCCCCCCTTGGTGTCCATACATTTGTTTTCTACGTCTGTTTCTCTATTTCTGCTTTGAAGATAAGTTCATCTGTACCATGTTTCTAGATTCTACATATATGCGTTAATATACGATATTTGTTTTTCTCTTTCTGACTTACTTCACTCTGTATGACACAGTAACATGTAAAAGAATGAAATTAGAACACTCCCTAACACCATACACAAAAATAAACTCAAAATGGATTAAAGACCTAAATATAAGACCGGACACTATAAAACTCTTAGAGGAAAACATAGGAAGAATACTCTTTGACATAAACCACAGAGTAATGAAAATAAAAACAAAAATAAACAAATGGGACCTAATTAAATTTAAAAGCTTTTGCACAGCAAAGGA
Source organism: Neophocaena asiaeorientalis asiaeorientalis (assembly GCF_003031525.2). NCBI lineage: Eukaryota > Metazoa > Chordata > Mammalia > Artiodactyla > Phocoenidae > Neophocaena > Neophocaena asiaeorientalis. The sequence goes on from NW_020173201.1 coordinate 1,974,073, forward strand.
AACCATAAACAATACGGAAAGACAGCCCTCAGAATGCGAGAAAATGTTTGCAGTCTAAGCAACTGACAAGAGATTAATCTTCAAAATATACAAATAGCTCATGCAGCTCAGTATCAAGATCTGACTGTATTTTTAGTTGTGTTTTTCTCACACACACACACACACGTCCGCGCACACCACTGTTTTCTATGTGGATTTACTTGGATTTTGTTTACACTGTATCCATTAAGAAGTGGATGCATGATATACATCTACGGCATTGGGATTCAAGGCTTGCTACCCACTGATGTACATAAAAGGCTGAGAATGTAACTTGCTTTACTGGTGAAATTGCTGTGATGTCATTGCCATTTGTTTGTCACTGAATTGCAAGGATCCGGCTCCCAAATAGCACAGACCAGTTATTCATAGCCTGATAGGTTATACTGTGACCAGTTGCTGTGAGTGATAGAAACTCTTTTCTAGGTGTTTATAACAGAGCGATTTTTAAAATGCATCATCATTGCTAAAGAGTAATTTTCAAAAAGTTAAAAAGTATTGCATGTAGGTATAAAATGAATATATATCATAGTTTTTGTTCAACTTAGGGAATTAAAGGAGAATTTGAAGAACTGAAAAAAAAGGAATGCTATAATGAGTTTATTAATAGATAACAAAATTGGTTTAAAAAGAGCAATAAAACATAACGTTTGGATCATCTTTCCTTCCAGGCAGATCAGATTTTATTTGCATTGCTAGGGATAAGAATTATTTGGAACTACTGTCTGTTTTATGGAGGTGTAAAATAATAGTCGGTCAAAGGTGCGTAGCCCTATTGACTCAGAAAATTCCCAGAAGGTCCTCCGGGTGATGTCTAGCACTCACTGAAGGGACAGACACCTAGGACTCTCTTCTGTCCATTTCAAAATCTTGGACGATTTTTCCTGACATCATTAAAAAGATACTTTTATAGCAATTTCATTCTTTGAGTACTTATAGTTTCAGACTCTGAGATTAATGCTCTTCTAATTTGTTCAAAACTGAGTGACAAGAATATTTAAAATGGGTATTTGGATTTCCAATGCCTTGTTCTGTTACCATTCCTCCTCCAAGCCCCACTCCACCCAGGTGGAGTATTGAAAATATTACGGTTAAGGTGGTAGCACCATCTGATCTAAGTATTTCCTCTAATGACCAATCAAGTAACACTCTCTGCTTCTTACTTTCTTTAAGGGAGAGGTAGGGCATTGTAGTATCATTTTATATTTTAAATGAAAAATAGAGCAATTGAAAACAATATATAAAATTCTAATATTCTGTGTACAAATGGGATAGCCTGGGAAGTGACACATTTTTAAGAGTCTTTACAGGAAAATTTGTAGTTCCAATTATGAATTTAATAGATGAAAATTCATCATGTGACAGCCCAGGTAATACAGAATGTTTTGCACCACTGCTCAGAAACTGTGCCCAGAATTAGAATCCTCCTTGGTCTGAAAGGGATGTGTTGATATTGCCAGAGGTTGCCTGTACTGAGATTATAAACCATAGGAGAGGATTTATAGACCTTCTCCTAAATTGACCTTATTTTATAGGTGAGAAACCTGAAGTCTAGAAGAAAGAGGGAGTTGAAAAAAATTTGACCTCAGATTTCTTACTAAGTGATATGAGCTATTCACTTCCTTAAATTAGTCTAAAAATAGGTGCTTTAATTCTAACTAAACATGTCAATAGTAGGTCTTCACATAAAAATTTAATTTAGGTTACATTCATAGGCTCTGTCTTTCGGTAATTTTTTGGTTGCAAAAACCAGGTTAGTTTCACTCAAGGAAAGGTAGAGGGGTGAAGGTGGAGATCAGGATGTAGCTCTCCTGAGAATCCCAGATTAGGAAGTGGTTCAGGTTCAGCTCTCACTTTCTATGGCAGACTTGGCTCATGACACTTACCCTGACCCTGAGTGTGCCTCTTGACCTTTTACCCCAATATCTAACTGGCAATTTCCTTTAGAGTTTCTTAATTCCAGTTTTTGAGGCAGAGAATCTTGATTGGCTGGCCCCAGCTTTTTAGCCAATAAACACAAGTTGAAGGCTCCTGGCCAGCCTATGAATGGCTGTATTTTGGTCAGATGTTTCTCCAGGTCCAATCAGCTATGGCTGTGTGTGGGGACTTGTAACACATGATACAGAAGATGGCAGTTGAAAAGCAACTGAGCCTGGGTGTGGTAGAATCCCCCAGAAATAGGAGTGGGTGAACTGACACTGTGATATGTCTTCTGTAAATTCAATTTTAGTAAATCAGTTGATTCTCAGTTAAAAAACCATTTCTCATAATCTCCCTTGGAACTGGATTTAATGTTTTAATCTGTTTCTATATTGGAGTACATTTGGGATTTCTTTTTAGTTCATCTTATATTCGTATTAGCCAGCTAAATTTTGCCTTTTTTAGGAACACAAAAGACAGTTTTTGTGACTTGCAAAGTTTATTATGGTAGCTTGGTTTGACAATTCATGCTGAATTTTCTTTTGAAGCTCTAATGTTACTGCAAAGTATTTAAAAAGGAAATTAGAAAATTCTCGTTGTGAGTTCCTTTAATTTCCATGAAATACTTATTCTCAATATCTGAGAAGAATCCAGAATCAAAAGGCAAGGCATTTGGATTCATTTTTAAAGTAGTTCTTACATTGCTGACCTGTATATACTGTATGTTTGGGATATGGCGTAACTTATATTTATGAGACTTTCTGAGTAGTTAGGGAGAAAGTGTGACTGTTTCAGAGGGAGACTGCTTGGACAATGATAGATTAGATGTGGTTTGGATAATTTTTTAAAAGGCGTTATAGTTTTTGATCCTATTTTACTTGAAACTGTTTTGGATAGTGGCGTAAGACTGTGTAAAGATGGTTTTACTGGAAGGTAAATTATAATAAAATATTATGTGGACATAATTACCAATCCAGAATTTATTGGTGTGCATATAATATTTTGAGAAAAAAGTTCTTAAGTCAGAAAAGAGCATGTGGACAATTCCTTCATTATTGCAAATATGCTTATTTCCATTGTTCTTACTAAGCCCCGTGACAGACATGGACTAACAGTGTGGGGAGCAGGGTAGGCAAAGGACATTATAGGGAACTGCAGGGGCAAACATTTAGCAATGACTAAGTCTTTCGAGGGTGTGTAGTAATCCACTTTTGATAATAATGACTAAGCAAGAAAAGTAAGGGTGGCTGAACTGAGGGCTTGATTTGTTATAGTTGCTAACAGAGAAACATGGTAGGGTTTTGTTGGGTGCCACCAATGTTTGTCCTAGGTACTGAGAGCATTATATTGGGTTGGCCAAAAAGTTCGCTCGAGTTTTTCTGTAACATCTTACAGAACACTGGTCAAGTGTGGCTCGTGCCCTCAAGGAGCTGTACAGTAAGAATATACTGTAGCGAAGGGAAGAATAAGACTTACCTGGAGTGTGGTTGAACGTGTTCTCCCTGGTGAAGAACACTGGTCCCAGCTGCTAGCAGAAGGAAGCCTTGCAGTATCTCCAGCAGGAGACTGCGGCTTGCAGTCACCATAAACTAGACAGGATGCCTGGGGCTTTGCAACTGTAGTTGTCGTCTTCTTTTTTTTTTTTTTTAATTATCATCTATGACTTTATTTTTTTTTTATATAAATTTGTTTATTTATTTATTTTTGGCTGCATTGGGTCTTCGTTGCTGCACCTCCGCTTTCTCTAGTTGTGGCGAGCAGGGGCTACTCTTCGTTACGGTGCGCGGGCTTCTCATTGCAGTGGCTTCTCTTGTTGTGGAGCACGGGCTCTAGACGCTCGGGCTCAGTAGTTGTGGCACACGTGCTCAGTAGTTGTGGCTCACGGGCTCTAGAGTGCGGGCTCAGTAGTTGTGGCACACGTGCTCAGTAGTTGTGGCTCACGGGCTCTAGAGTGCGGGCTCAGTAGTTGTGGCACACGTGCTCAGTAGTTGTGGCTCACGGGCTCTAGAGTGCAGTGTCAGTAGTTGTGGCGCACGGGCCTAGTTGCTCTGTGGCTTGTGGGATCCTTCTGGACCAGGGCTCGAACCCGTGTCCCCTGCATTGGCAGGCGGATTCTTAACCACTGTGCCACCAGGGAGGTCCCGCAACTGTAGTCTTAAGACTGTAAAGGTTCTTCTCCAAGCCAAGCCAAGAAAGAAAAGTTTCTATTAAACTGTGTTTACTGACAGTTAAATATTAGAGGAAGAAAGCACTAACATTGTACTTTGGATTTTGAACTCTTTTAAAGTAAGATTTAATTTGCATAGCACTCTGTTTATGAGTGAGAATGAGGACACTTTCAGTGGTTTTTCCTATTCTAATAAAGTATAATTTTAATAGAAAATTTAATAAAAATAGGAAAATATAATTAAATTGGTCATGTGCTGTTACTGGTCTTACTGTAGTATTCAAGTATGATTACACACCGTTTTCCCCCTGAGAAGAAGCAACTGAATTACAATAATTCAGTTTGGGACAGGGATGCCAAAAAATGAAGCATACCTGCTGCCCTTTCTGTGTCTTATGTCTGTGAGCCACCTAGCAAGATGAACCACTGCCCTCTCTGACCTAAGAGGGAGTCATAAGCCTTGAAAGGACTGGCCTTCCTGCAAATACAGGCTTGTAGAGTAGGAGTTTGCAATGCCTTAGAGAATGTTGTGAACTTGAGTCTTTTCTTTCCTCAGCTTTGCTCCTGAGGCTCATTCCTTTTTACTTTTTTTTTTTTTTTTTTTTTGCGGTACGCGGGCCTCTCAGCGCTGTGGCCCCTCCCATTGCGGAGCCCAGGCTCCGGGCGCGGAGGCCCAGTGGCCATGGCCCACGGGCCCAGCCGCTCCGTGGCACGCGGGATCCTCCCGGACCGGGGCACGAACCCGCGTCCCCCGCATCGGCAGGCGGACCCTCAACCACCGCGCCACCAGGGATGCCCCTCTCATTCCTTTTTACTTTGAATCTTCTTCTACTTCAGTGTAGTTTTTCTTGGGAGGAAGTCAGCAGTAGTAAAAACACAGGAGTTTGGGTATTGCTTTACCAGCATTATTGTGAATAAGGGAAGGGTACCTTACTCTGTCCCCACTCCCCCCAATATTCTTCTGAATGTCACTGGGTTAATGTCTACAAAGATTCTTGCCTTACTATACTCAGTCTTAGTTGAAAGTTTAAAGCCACGGCCATCTAAGTGTAATTTGGATAATTTTTTTCCTGCTTTACTGTGCAAGGTGAGCATAGTTAACTCTCTTACTCACGAGTCCCAGAAAGAATTCACATGGTATGTTCACAGCATGTGTCCACTGTAAAATCAAGCCTGCACCTTTTACTATGCTTTCCCTGTGCCAGAGCTGGTACAGACAATCACCAGAGAGCTCTCAGCTGCTTTAGCAGTTATCTAAATCCATAAAAAGAGTCCATCCAGACCTATTTTTATTTCCTGTCCTCAAGCCACTGGCTAACAAGAAACTTCCCCCCATTTCGCAGAAGGAAGGCATGTTGATATCCTTTGCTCAGGACATATCAAAAACAATTGGAAACGGGAAAATAGTGAAAGAATCACTAAATGATTTGGAATTGGAAAACAGATTTGGTTGCTGTCATCTTTAAGCCAGAACTGTCTTGTGTTTTTGGCGTTCAACACTACTTGATTTGGGACCTTTTCCTACTTCCTCGCATTGAAATCTTGGACAAGTTTTTGACCTTGGACAATTTTCTGACCTTGGACAAGTTATATGACCTGTTTGGGCCCAGTGTCTGCATTTGATAAATTGGTGATCCTAACCTTTCCCTGCTTGCAGGGTTCTTACAGGATTAAATGTGAAGACATTTCATGATGTCTGACAGTCATAGTTATTGACATTGACGTATTATTTTGTATTTATCAGTGAGGGTGCAAGAAGGCCTTATCACATAGTCTTATAACAACTTTTTAAAGATATTTTATTTCCTCTCCCTCTCAAGTAGCAGATTAGAAAGTTCCCTTTTTGAAGAGTGTTCTCATTTTGGCCCCCGCTTTTTTGAACGTACTTATGATAGAATTAGATATTCATGCAGGTGTGGTGTATCGTTTGAAGGTGACATTATCATAGGTTCCTCAATAATTTTTGGTGGTAATTTGCCTTCTGTATCTGTGACTTTCTCTGAGGGACATCGTGTTCTTTAGATTTCCACACTTGCAGTGAGAAGGCATTCAAAGTGGATAAAACAAGTTAACATGTCAGAAATTTACACCTTGTGAAATTTAAGGATTTCTTTTGAAATTTCTCCTTTGAGGTACAGAAAGATGAGTACGCCTAGTTTACACGTAACAGAACCATTCAACTTTTTGGTAATTCAGCAGAAAGGCTTGATGGAATTTGAATTACTTGGTTCTTTTCTTATAATGATTCATGGGCAAAGACAATACAATATATTCTGTATCCAATTACAATGGCTTCTTTTCTGTGAACATTTTCCTTTTTGTTTTTGGTGTCTAGCCCTGCATACAGGCTGTAAAGAGGAACAGCTTTGCGTCACCTACTAACTGTTTAACTTTGTGCACTATACTTTGCTTTGAGACTTAATATCCTTATCTGTCTACAGGCAGATAAGATACGCTGTCTTCAGAGCAATTGGAAGATCAAATGAGATGATGCCTCAGTAACTTGGTCTAGCTTGTTAGACTAGTAGTAGACTAAACATACTTGTTTGGTAATTATCTTTATTTTATAGGTGTTTTTATACCTATAGAAAGGAGGTCCAAACTCCCTTGTCCCCCTCCCCCCTTCCCTCTGCTCCTGCTTCTCACATGTCACTTCCAGCCGTACATACCTCCTGGACAATAGGAAGAAAGGCCCTTTCCCTGCTATTTATATCATAAAACACCTTCTGTTTCCTGTGGTCTCTGGAGACCCTGCAGGTTGACTTCAAACAACCATGCAACCAGTCAAAACATCTTCCTCAGACACATCAACATCTTTCTGAAATAATATCTTCTTGCAGTCTGTGACTACTTGCTTCTCTCTTGCATTTTATTTTGGTCCAGATGCAGAGATTCTTAGACTCTCAGACAGATCCTTGATCCAATAGGCAAAACTAGTGTGTGGTATTCAAAGTCATGGCAGTGGTGATCTTTGGGGAGAGTGGTGGTTACACATATGTGTTCACTTTAGGAAAATTAAGCCACTCAAGATTTCTGTATGTATAAAATATATTAATACAAATGTTTATTAATTTTTTAAAAGGGTACTTTTTCGCCTCTTTCTGCAGGTACCGTAATTCACATGTATATTCACATATATATTTTCAAAGGGCTATATTTCATTTTTAGTTGAGAAAGTCTTTTGTGAAATTCAATGAGGAAGCATTTCTAAGCTTTTAAGATGAGGTGGATTAAAGTCTTTTTATAAGCTCTTTGATCATAAACATTTATATGGTGTGTAGTTTATCACAGGATACTGAATATAAACATGTTGCTACCTTTTTTACTCCTTTTTTACATAATTCTTATGTTTTGAAAACATGCCTTCATGCTTCTTTATCTTTCTCTGTATTGTCAGCGGTTATTTAGCTGAATGGTGAGAAGATAATTTATAAAATATATGATTCTAGAACTCGTGATACCGTTAGTTACCCTTGGAATGCAATTTTTTATTGGCTTGACTTTACATACTTGCTTCTGCATAGCTTTGCTTTGTAAAGCTCACTCTGAGTACCATGACAGCCAGAAATTAGCTGAGAAGTGGGAAAGAACAATTTTTGCTATGGCTAGGGAACAAGAAGTAAATAATAGTTTAAGTTTTTTTTTCTTATAAGCAGCTCATGACCAGAAGAATGCAGTTTAATTTACTTATTATTTTCTTCTAGATTGGAAGGAAGACTGATAAAGAGAAATAACGGGATTCAGGTAAATGGAATTAATTTCTTTATGTACCTTTTATGTTAAGTTTACATTTTTCGTGTTTTCCCATGAGAAGAACAAAACAATTTTTGTCATCAACTTGAACATATAAGGAATGTTTTGGGGATATAGATGTAATAGTCAAGTACATACTTATACCATTTAATTAATCTAGTTACACATGTATATTTAATAATCACATTTATATAAAACATAATATTACAATTAATACTTTTTTCCTACTTCAGAATAATTTTCTTCCAACTCTTTACATACATATTTGATGTCAGTGTCTTCATTATTAGAGTCACATTTTTGAAGCATCCAGTACCATTTGCCAAGCATGTTATCATTTTAGTTGTTTGTGATACAGCACTTTTGGAATTCATGTATGGTGCTATAATTGGAAATTTTATTCCAAGCCACAGAAAGTATTTGCATAATGTTAGAATAGTTGCTATTTCACTCTTTCTGTGTAGATGAACATAGGAGATCTCCACTGTGTAACAGTTTGCAGATTTGCCTTGTTAAATATTCTTTCCTTCCTTTCTTCCTTCCTCCCTCCCTTCCTTCCATTTACTTTATTTATTTTGAGATAATTGCATGTACATTGTTTAAAATTAAACTAGTACTGTAACAGCCGTTCCCTGTTGTTCTTATACTCCCATTACTCCTTTACCCAAAGATGGTACTTTTCAACTCTTTTAGTTATATTTTCTCATGTCCACCTACCTATTTCTAAATAGCCCACTGTGTGCATTTCTTGATTTCTTTTAAAATTTTAGACATACACATTGATTTCCTGCTGAGGATTTACCTCTCATACACAACTCTTTACCCTCAGTACACATCTACTCTTCCTGTCTCTTGCAGTCATGTTACAGTCTGTGGTTAAATACATATTTAATGTTTGCTTTATTATGACTATACTTTGTTTATGACTGAGCTTTGCAAGACATATTAAAATGTCTCAGGCCATTCTTCTTTCTAGTTGGTTGTATGTGAACTATTTTGTTCCTCTGGAAAATGTTTGACTCTTTTCTTTATCCCCAGAATTCTGAACTTTCATATTGGAACATATGTCTTACGGCTTGTTGATGTTCATGGTCCTTTCAATTCAGAAACTCATGTCCTCTAATTTGGAAATTTTTCTTATACTATTTCTTTGATAATTTTCCTTCTCCTCCACCCTTTTCTCTGTTTTCTGTCAGTTTGTTAGTTGGATATTTGGACCTACTGGTTTGATTCTGTAATTTTTTAATGTCTATTTCTTAGCTATTTTCTAACTTTCTGTGTTGTTCTTTTTTTTCTGAGAGGTTTTCTTAGTATTTTTTGAATTTCTAATTTCTGCCAGCATATTTTTAATTTCAAATTTAATTTTTTATTGGCCTCTGAATATTTCTTTAAAAAAATGGGAACCTGTTCTTATTTCATGGATACAATATTTTCTTTTCCCTTGAGAATATGAATTGAATTATTTTGCAGTTTCTGTCTGCTTTTTGAACTTCTCTTTTTCCTCTGTTTCCCCTTTTTATCAACTTGTTTTGGCCCCTGGTTTTATTTTATTTTGTTTTTGAAGATTTTTGGGGGGCTTCCCTGGTGGTGCAGTGGTTAAGAATCCGCCTGCCAATGCAGGGGACGCGGGTTCGATCCCTGGTCTGGGAAGATCCCACATGCCACGGAGCACCTAAGTCCGTGAGCCACAACTACTGAGCCAGCAAGCCACAGCTACTGAAGCCCGTGAGCCTAGAGCCCATGCTCCACAACCAGAGAAGCCACCACAATGAGAAGACCGTGCACCGCAACGAAGCGTAGCCCCTGCTCGCGGCAACTAGAGAAGGCCAGAGCACAGCGACAAAGACCCCACACAGCCAAAAATAAATAAATAAATTGATTAAAAAAATTTTTTTTTTATGAGGACCATTTTTAAAGTCTTTATTGAATTTGTTACAATATTGCTTCTGTTCCATGTTTTGGTTTTTTGGCTGCAAGGCAGGTGGGATCTTAGCTCCCGGACCAGGGATCGAACCCACAGCCCCTACGTTGTAAGGTGAAATCTTAACCACTCGACAGCCATGGAAGTCCCTTGGCACCTGATTTTAATGTTAGAGGTTTTACTCAAACTAATGGTGAGAATTTAGTTGTCTGTTCATATTTGGGAGTGAGACTATAAAAAGTGGACTGGAAATTTGTTTACCTAGTGGACTTCACTATAGGCTTTTTGGACAGGAACCTGGACGTGTGAGTTGCTGTCTCCAAGACATCAGAATCTGCACATCTTTTTTCTTGGATCTTTCAATTTCTCCAAAACAGAATCCTCTGTTCACTGTTTTGTGGGGTAAAAGCTGGCCTGTGAGGATTTGCGGGAGCCATGTGGGGGGAGGGGGCCAGACGTCTCACCATCCAAGCCTGTAATGCTGACTTCTTGATGCCTCTATTTCAACCTTATCTGATGTCTCTGAGTCTGAAGTCTTGCTGTATGGTTTTCTCCAGAGAGTAAACTGCTTCCTCTTATGGAAGTAAGGACTGTTAGGCTGGCTCTACTAGTTGGGGAGAAGATCTGGAGTTCTAACTCCTTTTTGGTTGTTGTTTAAACCAACACAAATATATTACCTTGCAGTTCTGTAGGTCAGAAGTCTGACATGGGTCTTACTGGGCTAAAGTCAGGATTGTCTGCAGGGCTGCCTTCCTTCCTAGAGGAGAATCCATTCCCTTGCTTTCCCCAGCTGCATTCCTTGGCTCTCGGCCCCCCTCCTCCCTTTTAAAGGAGCAACAGCAGGTCAAATACATCTCATGTTGCATTTCTTTGACCTCCTGTCTGCTTACCTCTTTCACTTTTAAGGACCCTTATGATTACATTGAATCTGTCTAGGTAATCCAGGATAATCTCCTTAATTTTTTTACTGTGGTTAAAAACACAATATAAATTTTACCCTCTTAACCTTCTAAGTGTATAATATAGTAGTGTTAGCTGTATTCACGTTGTTAAGCCGCAGGTCTCTGAAACTTTTTCTTCTTGCAAAACTGAAACTACACCCACTGGACAACTCTCCTTTTTCCCCTGCCCCAGCCTCTGGTAAACACTGTTCTATTTTCTAAGAGTTTGACTACTTCAGATGCCCCATATAAGTAGAATCTTATAGTATTTACTTTTGTGATTGGCTTATTTTACTTAGTGTAATGTCCTCAATCAAGGTTCATCCATGTTGTAGCATATGACAGGATTTCCTTTTTTTTTTTTTAAAGAGTAAATAATATTCCATTATATGTATGTGCCACATCTTCTTTATCCATTCATCTGTTGATGGACACTTAGGTTGCTTTCACCTCTTGGCTATTGTGAATAATGCTGCAGTGAAGATGGTTGTGCAAATACCTCTTCGAGATCCTGCTTTCAGTTCTGGGCGAGGGGTAATACACCCAGAAGTGGGATTGTCGGATCATGGGATAGTTCTATTTTTAACTTTTTGTAGAACCTTCATGCTGTTTTCCATGGAGTGGTTGCATCATTTTACATTACCACCAACAGTGCACAAGGGTTCCCTTTTCTCCACGCCAACACTTGTTGTTTTGGTTTTTGAGAGTGGTCATCGTCACAGCTGTGAGATGGTATCTCATTTGGTTTTGATTTTCATTTCCCTGATGATTAATGATGTTGAGGATACTTTCATATGCTTGTTAACCATCTGTACATCTTCTTTGGAGAAGTGTCCAGGTTTTTTAACAGGGTTATTTGGTTTTTGGTGTTGAGTTGTAGAAATTCTTTATATGTTCTGGATATTAATCCCTTATAATATGTATAGTTTGCAAATATTTTCTTCTATTTCATAGGTTGTCTTTTCACTCTGATTGTTTCCTTTGCTGTACAGAAGTTCTAAAGTTTGATACAGCCTCATTTGTCTATTTTTAAAGCTTTTGTTCCCTATGCTTTTGGTATCATAGCCAAGAAATCGTTGCCAAATCCAGTGTCATGAAGCTTTCCCCCTATGTTTTCTTCTAGCAGGTTTATATTTTCAGGTCTTACATTTAAGTTTTTAATCCATTTTGAGTTAAGTTTTATATGTGGTATAAGGCAAGGGTCTAACTGCGTTTTGTACAGACTTTAGTCAGCCTCCTTCTTCTCCAGCTCCTTGCTGTCTTCTCCCGGGGACCAGAAGCTGCATGTCCTGAGCCTTTCTGGAGCATTCGGCTGGATTTTCGTTTGCTTCTCAAGCTTCGTTTGCCTCTCTTTCGTTTGCTTGCCTGTTCTGCTCTGCTCTGCTCTGCTCAGCAGTCATCTCTGCCTTCAGCTTCCAAAATGCCATTGATGTCTGTTGTCTTCACTAATATACTTTTCTGTTCTTTTTGTCCTTACGGATTTATATCTTTTGTCCTCTTTGCTATAATTTTAATGGGGTTGAGAAGGAAGTAGAGATAAACAGACCTATTCCATTGGGCATCCATAATCCCCAAATCCATATTGCTTTTTAAAATGATATTTAAAAGACTTTTAAAAAATGATACCTCACATTTGCTATTGTTAGATCCTACCTCTGAAAATAATTGTTCAATCTATTTCTTTGCTTCTCTTTGTTAACCAGTTTCTGTCAAGGGACCTATAAGCATCCAAAGCTAGCATTAATTAAAGTTGTTTTCCCAAACATTATTATTAAAAAACCCCAGATTTTTGTTTGTAATATGAGACAGTGAGGTCTTGAATATAAGGTGACACCCTATTTCCTGAGTTATACTTTTTTTTTTTTTTTTTGCGGTACGCGGGCCTCTCACTGTTGTGGCCTCTCCCGTTGCGGAGCACAGGCTCCGGACGCGCAGGCTCAGCGGCCATGGCTCATGGGCCCAGCCGCTTCGCGGCATGTGGGATCTTCCCGGACCGGGGAACAAACCCGTGTCCCCTGCATCAGCAGGCGGACTCTCAACCACTGCGCCACCAGGGAAGCTCCCTGAGTTATACTTCTTTTAGGTGGGTGGAACCCTTGATTTATCTTTAGGTATATGCACTGTATGTTGGTATCATCAAAAGATGATGTTCTTTTATATAAATATATAAAATATTTTTAAAAAAATATATAAAATATTTTTTTTAAAAAAATAATTAATTTATATTTGGCTGCGTTGGGTCTTCGTTGCTACGTCCTGGTTTTCTCTAGCTGTGGTGAGCAGGGGCTACTCTTCGTTGCGGAGCTTTAATTGAACACTTTTAAGCTAATGTAATGGCAAGAGAGTCCTTTTTGTTTGTTCTCAGTTAGTTTGTGACAGTGGCTTTCTATTGACTGTATTTGATTATTTACAAGGATAGTGCTAAAGGTTGGTTAAAATGGGAGATTGCTTGGTATGACTAGGTCCTTACGGACTATCAAGAGTAGTTTTTTGTTCCAAGAATTGTTTCCTCACAAAGTTTAGCCTGTTAGTTTTCTTAAGGTAGGAACCCAGTTTGGTCCATGCAAATCCCTAGGATTTTTATCCTGGGGTCCAGGGATGGGCTTCAAAGAGTTGAAGATCCTCCTGAAATTTGAGTGGTAGTAGAATAGGCTTAGCTATCATCAGATATTCAATGATGAGGGGCTTGTGTGATCCTGAAAATAGTTGAGAACCCACTTCTAATACATTATTATAAAGAAAAAAATAGAATGTTGCTGATTAAAAGAAACACGATCAAAATGAAATGCCACCTTGCTAGATGCCATTAGATTCCACATTCTTTCACATGTAAGTACAAATGACCGTAAATAGGGACTAAATGAACAACTTTCTTTGTTCCTTGTCAGATGCAAAACATTATCTCTATCTTCCTGGTTATGCACACACCCATTTACACACATATAACTATGAAAGGTATCATTCATGAGGGTAATGTTTTAGCCTAGAGAAATGACCACCTTTTTATCAGTCAACTTGTAAAGAGGGTAATTTAGGAGTTACCCTTTGTTTTCATAGTGAAACTGCTATACTTTATTTGTGAACATCAGTTATTTGTTGACAGTTAAAGAGTAGATAAATATATAAAAGGAGAGATACCTCTCTGTGATAGAGGGTTACAGACTTTTGTTTTCAGTTAAGAAAAGATGGGATAAGTTTATGCTATGTATATTTTATGACAATTTTTATTAAAGATTGAGGAAAGAAAGAAAGAAAAAAAGAAAAAAAGATGGGGGTGACAAAAGATGGGGTGGGAGGTGGGGAAGGTCAGTTGTGAATTTTTGTTTCCAGTCTAATACTTGAAAACTTAAATGCTTTTCTTTATGGTGAGGTGTCCTGGATTGATAAGGTCTCTTTCAATGTAGGAATTTCATGATTCCATTTTCAAAGTGGTTAAGCTTAAATTGCTCTTCTATTCTAGGTACACCATTGAGTTCTTTGGGATGCACAAAAGTGTCTGGCTGAGAAGCTTATGAAATAGAAGACAAGACCCTGCCTCAGGAAGCGTACATGAGAATAATTTTAAAGGAACCCAGCGATAAATGCAAAACAGTAGCTGTTGGAGGTATGTCATGACTTAGAGCTTGGATTGAACCTAGTGTGGCACACTCTGTACTAAGTCAAGTTGAGCCGTTCTCTGGGAACCTTCTTAGAGCAGAACCTCACCCTCTGGCCTCAAATACACTAGTGACTGTTGTTCTCTGAACTTGACTGTGTAACAGGAGGTCACTCTTAACTCTTTCTTAAGCAACTCTGACTCAGCCCCTCTAGAGTCCTTCCTATTGCCTGGCATACAATAAAGATGACAGTAAAAAAGGCAACGTTTGACTATGGACAAATGAAAGCGATAGTAAATTTCTAGCCGGATACCTCACTGCTTTCTCTTCTGGGAATGGAGCAGTCAGTATCAAAGCTCAATGAATGTGTGTCCTTTGAATCAGCTGTTACTTACTGGCTTTTCTCTACCCTGTTTGACATCAAGGCCATATCTGAGTCTGACTGGGTGGTAGCTGCATCTGATTCACTGGTTCCCTGTTAGTCATTGAATTTGACCTGCTTGTCTCCTTGACCCCTCAAGTTACAGCGTTAAGTGGTTACTTCATTTTCTTGCTTAGAGCGATAATTCTTTACTCCTCAACCAACTTTATCATCAAGGTCAGGGTAATGCATTATTTCACATCCTTCGACCTTCAGCGATGTCTGGCTTTTGATGCACTGGCTCCTTTTTTATGGCATAGCCTATGCCATGTTGTGTGTCGTCTTGATCCTTTAGACGTTCTTTTTCCCAATCTACCAATATAGAACACTTTAAATATACCCTGTGCCAAACAGTTTATATCTTCGATCATCATACCATCGTGAGAACATTAAACAAGTCCCACTTTCCAGATGAGAGTGCTGAGGTTCCAAGTGGTTAAACAGCTGGCCTGCTGTTTCTCAGAGAGTAAATGGCAGAAATGGGATTTATAGCATTTAATTAGTGTATTAAAATCAAGTATCTTCTAATTTTATAATTTCACTGAGAGTATATTATCGGTATGTGACATTAAAATATGCCCTCTTTCTAACATACGCTCTGACGTCTTTGTTGATACATTCTGAATTGATTATGAAGGCCGTATAGGAAGTATGAGTGGACTTTGATGTTTCTGATACAATCCTGTTGTGTCTGTGACATTTGTACCAGTACCCAGATCCTTTCAATATAGTTAGTGAAGATGATAAAGGCAAGGGATGATGAGATTTTGCTAGAAATCTTCTCATGTAGTTCACAAGCTTGTTTCAGAGCCTGAATCCCTTAAAATGTAGGACATCTATTCAAGTGCTTAGTCTTGGCTCAAGTGATCACTTTCAGTATGTATAGCTGAGAAGTTTCCCTGAAGGATGTGAGTTTTAAGTTTAAGTGAGTTTAAAAATAAATCCTGGTGGCGCAGTGGTTGAGAGTCCTCCTGCTGATGCAGGGGACACGGGTTCGTGCCCCGGTCCAGGAAGATCCCACATGCCGCGGAGCGGCTGGGCCCGTGAGCCATGGCCGCTGAGCCTGCACGTCCGGAGCCTGTGCTCCTCAACGGGAGAGGCCACAACAGTGAGAGGCCGGCGTACTGCCAAAAAAAAAAAAAAGAATAAATCATATCCACTTTTTGTTTTGTCCCCAATAGTGGGCAATATGAGTTGAAAATCTGTGTATAAAATCCTGGGAGGTTGGTGTGGTAACCTTCTTTGAAAGATGAATAACCTGAGGCTTGTGACATTATGAAACTTGCCCAAGCCCGTGCAGTTAGAGGATAGTAGAGCCAGAACTTGAACCTAGATTTGTCTGATTTCACGGACTGTGCTTTGAACAATTACGCTGCCTCACTGATTACACGGTGGTGACATTTAGATTGCAAATGTGGCCAAGGATTTTTTCCTGCTTTACATTAATACAAAGGCAGTCTTAAAACAAACAGTTAAATAGGCCTCACCCTCACAGAGGCAGAGGTTTCTAGATAGCCTGGTGTAGTCACTGATGGGGTTGCATCCAAACAGTGACAATTCTGTTAGGATGGACTGAAACCTGGGAGGTATGCCTCCCCGGCTGTGTGTCCTTTCCCACACTGAGCCTAGTATGCTGCCGGGAGCAGTTAGGCTTGGCTCACCTGAGCTGTTGGTGAGCAGCTGTTCCTTCCAAAGCAGTTGTGGCTGGAGTTTGGCTACAGAATCACACAGCTCTTGCATTTGTATATGAGTCTCAAAATTTATGAAATATACAAACCTTAGAACTTCAGGTATATTGTACCAATTTTACTAAAAGTAAAATCTCTTTTTGTTTTTAAATTTACTTTTTTCCTAATTCTTAACAGAAAATTTGATGAGCATTAGCAAGTTCAAACAACAAAATACAAACCACCACTCAGAGATAGCTGCTGGTAATATTTTGGTGTGGATGCTGCCAGTTTTTTTCCTTACGACTACGTATACCTTGTAAAAAGTACAAAATTAGAATTATAGTGTTCTAGATCTGTTTTTCCTCAGTATAACTTCAGCGTTTTCCCCATGTTTTTAAGTTTTCTTTTACAACATGCTAAAAAGTGGCTACAGAGTGTTCCATGTGGGTAATAACATAAGTTATTCCGTCTTATTATTAGGTAGACCTAATCCTCATTCAATTCAGTTAGTACCTCTCCAGATTAGGCCACAGTGGTAGGACAGAAGCATTAAAATAAACAAGAACTCCATAATTGCCACTAGTTTTTATATATCTTGTAAAATAACTAATGAGGGTTAAGATATGATGAGAAAACCCAGATCACTTCCTCTGTCACATTATACAGTGAACCTGACTTGTAAATTTCCCAGTACAAATGCATGAAGGGAGTACTGGAAATCCCCTTTTGACTCGTAAATTTTGAAACCTCCTTTTTCTTTCATTGAGGTAACCCATCTATGACAAGTAACTTCAGTTTTCCCGTGGTTAGAAGAAACTTCTCAAATTCTTATTTGCAGATAGTTTGGCCCTACTGGTTCCGTAATGTACTTGATGCTTCATGTACTATTAACTAAGCATTTTTTCCCCTCTTTTTTTCCGCAAGGAACCCCAGGCCTCATGAGTGATGCTGCTTTACAATCTCTTAGAAACATTCACCATGCAGTACAAATATGGCTTCTCCTGAACTGAAGTTCTGTGCTCCTAGGGGGTCAGAGTTCTCAAATGGTGATGACAGCTGAGATGGGTCAACATTTAATAGATGCATTCTACTTAGGCTGATACAAAGCTGGGACTATATTGTTCCTTTTTATTCTTCTCTAAAGGCATCACTGTTAAGTTAAATTATCATCCTTATCATTATATCATCATCCTCACCAGGCCAGTGCTTTTCAGACATGGTTCCTTATTGCCCTTGAAATTCCAACATACCTGGGAGTGGGTTACAGGTGAGGGAGGAAGGCAAGGCCTTTGACCACCTTCTTGTCTCATCAATCACCAGCTCTGCTTTTATATGTTTTATATAGTGAGCTTCCACAGAGTTTTGTTTAAAGAAAGTTTTGTTTACTTCCTTAAGGAAGTAAAGACTGAGAATCACTGTGGCGTAGTGAACCTACAGGAGGATGAAAAATAGAAAGAAAATAGATGTTTGCACAGTACTGCTTCCAGTGTTCATTATGCCTGCAATTCTCCTGCAGGGACACAATCCCTCTTGGGTTTGGTACTTAACCATAGGCCCTCCAGTTGGAATTCCCATAGACTGACCTGCTTGTAGGGCAGTGGTTTCCCTGGGCGTGCCTCAGAAGTTCTAAGGTTAGGAGAGATGGAGTGATAGCCTTACAGTCATTGGTGGTAGAAAGTAACTTTTGGTGATGGGGTCAGTGAATGGTACTAAGTATACCCCTGCAAGGTTAGCCCTGGGAGACTGGTCTCTATATTCTGGTTGATGTGGGTAGTATGAGGGCATTCTTGCCATCAGAGTGATGTGGTGTGTGATATTGAGCCTGACAGTCTGTGAAATCTCCTTTATCTACTTCTAGATTCTTTTAGAGCATTTTGGGTGGGCTGTCTTAAACTGAAGATTGATATTAATGAATCACAGAACTGACCCCTCTTGAATCAGGCACTTTAGCTATGTTTGTGCCACAGCTCAGTGGATTAAGTAAAGAATTTCCCTAAAGACCAGCTTGGTAATATTTTTTAAATAAAATTTTGCTCCTTTTCAATTTCTTCTTTAGTGAGATATATTAAGTATACTTATTTTATGCTGATAATTCCAGTATTCGAAGTCTTTTCAGATCTGATTTCATTTGCCTGTTTCTGTTGGTGCTCATTCATAGTATTGTATTTCCTTGTGTTTATGATTTATTGGATGAACTCATGTTCCTTGCAATTTTTTTTTTTTTTTTGCGGTACGCGGGCCTCTCACTGTTGTGGCCTCTCCCGTTGCGGAGCACAGGCTCCGGACGCGCAGGCTCAGCAGCCATGGCTCACGGGCCCAGCCGCTCCGCGGCATGTGGGATCTTCCCGGACCGGGGCACGAACCCGTGTCCCCTGCATCGGCAGGCGGACGCTCAACCACTGCGCCACCAGGGAAGCCCCCTTGCAATTTTTATCTGTGTGAGTTCTTTAGGGTCAAAATTAAAGGTAGGTTTTCCCAGGGAGTATTTATATTTGCTTCTGCCAGGTACCTGTAGGTACCATCAATCTAGACAGTCTTTAAATTAAATTCTCTGCTTGAGCTTTCTTGAAGCATACAGTACGAATTTAGACCACAAAACCACATGAGTACTAGTTGTTGGCTGTGAATTCTCAAGGGAAATTTTCCGCCCAGACCACCGCCATGCCTCACCTCACCCCCCAAAAAGGTGCTGGGGATAAAAAGCAGTTTCTCTTCTCTTTTGATGGAGCAAGTTTACTTCTCATTCATTGCCCATATCCTGAGGGTATAGTTCTGTAAAGTTCCAGTTTTATGCCAGGAGCTCTTAAACTCACCAACTTGATGAGTCTTGGTTTTATCTACTCTCTTGCTCCATGTAATCATTATAATAAGTTCAGGGTGACCAGGGTTCTGGTTTTGTTGCTTTCTTACTTCCCAGCTTTCCTACTTTTACTGTCTCTTACTTTATTGTTGCCTCACTGGTACATTTTAAAAGATGTTATATTTTCTTCTTTATTTTTATTTGAGAGAGTAGTTTAAGATATCTGTTGTGTCATTCTGCATAAGTGGAAGAATGAGTAGGTTTTTTGTTGAGTAGGTGCTTCTAATAGATGAGGTGGGAAGATATTTAGGGCAGAGCTCAAAAAATTATTAAAAATTTAGGTACAAGCCCAGCCTCCCTTTTTAATTTGAGTGTCTGCTGTGTACAGTTGGATTAGGTCAGGAATGAGGTGGAGAATAATTCCTTATAATATGCTTTCTGAGTTGGTGGGGACTTTGATGTCTTTGACACATTATTTATTGAGATGAGATTTATTCTTGTTCATTGATTTGATTAATTAATTGTCCAATATTTTCCTATATCCTATAAGTTTACCCTTCTAGGTAAGATTCCTAGGTAAGTCCTCCACTTTATGGGGGTTTATTTGTTATATTTCGTTATGTGATATCTGCCATAGGTCCACATGATGATGTCCTGAGGGGCTCTGGTGTATGTTGGTCCATTTATTCAATATTATTTCATTTGATTCTGAATTAGTGGAATATTATTTGAAAGTGAAAATAGTTGCAATTAATATAATATTAATAATAATTAATATGCCAGTGATACAAAAAAGAAATCAGTCTCAAAAAGAAATTCTTAATGTTATGGTTTAAATGTACAATGTGCAGATCCTGTGGAATCAGTTTTATGATTTGAAAATTCAGCTGCCTTAGTACTCTTTGGGCACTACATAGGAGTTTAGCAAGAAGCATTGCCATCTGACAGAAATATGTAATACGTACATGTGCTACTCACTAACCTAAATGAATTACACACTCTGTTGTGAACTTTAATTTTCTTGTTTTGAGACTCCCTTATTAGATTAATGTTGCAGAGGAGGACCTGCTATCAGGGTTACTGATCTAACGCAGGTAGCCTT
The DNA here is from genome assembly GCF_003031525.2 of Neophocaena asiaeorientalis asiaeorientalis. Taxonomy (NCBI): domain Eukaryota; kingdom Metazoa; phylum Chordata; class Mammalia; order Artiodactyla; family Phocoenidae; genus Neophocaena; species Neophocaena asiaeorientalis. The sequence continues at coordinate 1,994,403 of NW_020173201.1, forward strand.
TCCTGGTCCATCTGTCACTCTGCGTTGCTACATTAGAACACAGTTTCCTGGAAACAGTGATATATTTGGCATGACTTAAACTAATGACTACTTTTTTTGAGCATGTAGCATGGTGCTAATAAGCAAATGTGAAATGGAGTAAATGTTGACTTAAATTGGAAGAAAGCTCAAGTTATGATGATTAGGGTAGGGATAACGATTGCCTGGAACAGTTATGTATTTTAGATTATGAAAATTAGTAGTGTGTCTTAAATATCTGCCGTGGAAGGAATCAGAAACATACCATGGTAAGCATGCCAGCTGGATTAATAGCATGACTTGTCAGCTGTACACTTAGATAAGACCATATTATGATTAGAAATTTTAAGATTAATATTTGAAGGGCTTGGGGATGTTTATTTATTATGATTTTTTTGAGTAGCTGTGTTTGGAAGTTTTAATTTTGTAAAATGTGTTAGCTTAACAGATCTTCACATTTAGTTCTGAAAACATGGCTGTTTGTTTTTAAAATATTGTAATGTTTGCTTTGAATTGGCATTCGTGGAAATAGTTTCTAAGGAGGAAAATGGTTTGCATCCCATGTTATAAATATTTTCAGGCTTTTAAACTATTTGATCCAAAGCATCACTATTTATTATTTTTTGCTCAAAATTTGAGAACTTAGAATTTTCCTAGTGTTTTTTTTTCTTATCACAGTTATATTTTTCAGCAGAGTACATTTCTGAGAGTTATATCATTGATATTTTTAATAAGTTGAATACATTTAGGTTGACAAGGAAAGCTCACTAATTTTAGAGGAATTCTTAAATCCTTTAGTAAAATGAAGAAAGCTTTCTTGATGTGAATAGTCTTCTCTTTTTTTTTAAAAAAAAAAAACTTTTCTTGTTTTTATTTTTATTTATTTATTTATTTGTGGTATGCGGGCCTCTCACTGTTGTGGCCTCTCCCGTTGCGGAGCACAGGCTCCGGACGCGCAGGCTCAGCGGCCATGGCTCATGGGCCCAGCCGCTCCACGGCATGTGGGATCTTCCCAGACCAGGGCACGAACCCGTGTCCCCTGCATCAGCAGGTGGACTCTCAACCACTGCGCCACCAGGGAAGCCCGTCTTCTCTTTTTTATGCAGGGGTTTTTAATCTTGGGGTACTCTTTTGATAATTTTTTTAAATATCACATTCAAAGATATATTGAGCATGTTTTTGACTGCATATATTTATTTCTACCTACATTAATTTGGGAAAGAAACCATAATAGAAACAAAGATTATATAAGTAACAGCTCATTTTTAGAATCTTTTTCTTCCTAAATATTTGGTGGGAAAATGTTAATTATTAATGTATTCACTTTCAAACTTCCACACAGTCAGAAAAGCAATTGTTAAAACAAATATTTGAAGACATAATTATTGTCCTAACCTTCTCAACATTCTATTGCTTTTCTCTTCTGTCAAAGTGAATAATCAAAGTAAACTGAAACTTAGTTGTCTTTTTTAGTGATTGGGCCCTGTCTGGGTGAAGAACACATAAATGTCATCTCTTTGTAATCCAGAATCTGTTTTTTTTTTTTTTTTTTTTTTTGGCTGCACCATGCAGCATGCGGGATCTCAGTTCCCCAACCAGGGATTGAACCCACGCCCCCTGCATTGGGAGTGCGGAGTCTTAACCGCTGGACCACTAGGGAAGTCCCCAGAATCTGTTTTCAAACTCACTCCCCTCTTAAACTTTGTTTTCTGTACAGGAATGTGTAATGTCTTAGGCTCATCATGTAGAATAATCCAGAGTGATCTCCCTCCCATGGATTTATAGCAGTTATTTCTTTTTTCCCTCTTTTGCTATTTAATCCTTAGCTGGCCTGATATTATTCTCATTATTTAAAATAAAAATTCTATTGACAGTTTCCGATAGTCTGAAACTGTTAGAAGATAATAATATAATAATATTATTAATAATAAGAAGAAGATAATAATATCTGCTATGTACTTTGTGCCTTTTATATCCTAAGGTCTTTATTTACATGATCTCTAATGAGAAACCTGGAACCTTGCAGGGATCTTCATGAATTCCTTCATGCAGCAAACTTTGGGTGTTAACATTTATGTTTTAGACCCTCCTTTAGATACGTTAGGTTGTGAACAAAGGGAAAAAAACCTAAACAAGCCCCAAACTTGTACCATGGAGCTTATAGCCTAGTGGGAGAAAGAGGCTAAACTAGATGAGTAACTAACATACATGTGTGCTAGATGGTGATCAGGGTTCTGGCAAAAACTGAAGCAGAGAAGTGGGTGGAAGTATGGGTATGAGTGAGGGGTGTGTGTGTGTAAAACGTGTTCACCGTAGCACAAATTAGGGAGGGCAGGGAAGGCCTCAGAGGGAAGTGCAAGTAAGGTCATGAAGGAGGGGAGGGAATGAGTTTGCTCATTCTGGGGCAAGAACTTCCCAGGCAGGAAGATAGTAAGTACAGAGGCCTGGATACTTTCTTTGTTTCAAATCCAGGAAACCAAAGCTCAGCCTTGCCCAAGGTAACACAGTTCCAAAGCACCGGTTCGCTGGTTCACACCCTGATCTGTCTCAGTCAAAGCCCTCGCTCTTTCCGCTACCCTGGGTGACTCTAAAAGGAAATTTGTATTCATCTTAGGATGCTTTCCAGCTCCTAACAAAGTGCATTGTAGATTGTGAGCACTGAAGGTCAACCATGCTGCTCTCAAGCAAAAGTAATAGATAGGTAGGTAAACAGATAGATTAGTTTTCTCTACTCAGCTAGTAGAACCTCAAAATGATAACCTCTTCCTCAAATCTCTTAAGAGGATTAAGAAAAAACTTTTAGCAAACTACCCTTTCTGCTTTTTCCTTTCTTTCTTTGAAAAAATTTATTATTAGTATTTTGCTTTAAAAATCTCTGTTCTTGTTTATTTGTGAGATTTCAAGAGTACACTCCTAATTGTGTACAAACTGACACAAGCAGTAGTTTAGAAGGGAGAATATACGACAGTAACAGACAGACGGGATGGTTTTTTCTCTGTTCCCTTTAAGAGATATTGCTCTTTTGTTGTTGTTGTGTACGTGGAGCCTGTGAAAAGGGAGTTCACTAGGATCACGGTATACAGTGTCATTTTTAAGTCTGAATAGTGAAAACATTCATTGGTAGCAGATTAAGTGAAGGTATCACGTGGGCTGTGAACCCAAAGACTTGCCGTTGGGACATCACCTTGTACCGAGCACCGTTCCACCACTTGTCTCACGTTCCCTCCAAGAGGGATAGCAGATCACTGGTCATGACTGACATTTGGCACTGGCCACCTGAATTTGGGGTACTAGCTGCGATTTGAGTCCATGTGTGCTACTTTCCGTTCTTGGTCAGAATGAAGAAAAATAATTTTTAAAATTCTTTTTGGATAAAATATTTGTTAACCAGTGTGCTGTTTATGGCATTGTGATTTTGATATTAATTATGGTGAAGTAACCCTGACACTCATTCTTAGAATCCTGACCCAAGTGATCTGATGTGGGGTTTTCTGGTCAGACTCATTGGATTTTAGTGGCTATAAGAACCTAGTTTAATATAACTATTCTAGGGTTATCTCCCTCTTGGAACCAGTTTGTGAGGATGACTGAAAAGTTAGGGTGGAGGCTGAACGTTTGGCAAGTAGGCTAAGTAGACTAATCCTTTTCCTTTGTATGGGCCTTGCCTTCTTTTTTGTATAAGAAAAGAGTTACGTCCGTAAAGAGTGTGAGGTTGTACTGAATTGATTCAGGTGACATTTGAGGGAAACATTCTTGTTCCAAAGATGTTTGTGTATTTCGAGTGGATTTTAAGAGCTACTATTTGAGATAAATAAATGTTTGGTAATCACTTCGTTCTCTGGCCTTGGTAGCAGTTCTATCCAACAGTAGTTCTTGTCTCCTTTTATTCATAGCCTCTATTTGGTGGTGCTGTTTTTTCCACTTTTATGGTATCTTCTTCTTCAAAGTGCTGCTTTGCATGTGGCTCTCCTGGCCTCTCCAACTCATCACTTTTACCTTCAACTCCCAGTGCTACCTGGATCGGCATCTCTGTTGATCCACGCAAACAATATACATTGAGCACACCTGTTCCCCAGTAGACACTCTTCTAGGTACTGGGATACAGCATTGAGCCAGACAAATGCCCTCTTCTCATTGCATGGGGGTGGGGAGAACAGACAAAGAACAGACAAGCATGTCAGGTAACGACAAGTTTTAGGAAGAAAAATAAAGCAGGGTTAGGGTATGGAGTGATGGTGAGAATGGCATCTTCCACATGGTGTGTTTGAGTGCTGACTGCAGGAGCAAGCCTCAGTCGGGGGGATCTGAGGAGAGTGGGCTTCAGGCAGAAGAAACTGCAATTGCAGAGACCCTGACGGGAGAGTGTATGAGTGATGGCCAAGGGGCCGGAGTGGCTACAGTGCAGTGAGTGAGGGGAGAGTTCATTTTTTGTGGTACACGGGCCTCTCACTGTTGTGGCCTCTCCCGTTGCGGAGCACAGGCTCCGGACGCGCAGGCTCAGCGGCCATGGCTCACGGGCCTAGCCGCTCTGCGGCATGTGGGATCTTTCTGGACCGGGGCACGAACCCGCGCCCCCTGCATCGGCAGGCAGACTCTCAACCACTGCGCCACCAGGGAAGCCCTGAGGGGAGAGTTTTAATACATGAGTTCGGAAAAGTATTTGGGGGCCAGCTCATAGAGCACCTCTGTAAGCCTATGATGTAGAGTCTAGCTTTTGCTCTGAGTGAGGTGAGACGGTCCCTGTGGTCTTAAGCAGAGAGGTGACTTACGATCTGACTTACACCTTAAATCCCTCCGGTTGCTGTGTGAAGACTGTCCCACAGGGGACACAAGAGGATGCATGGAGACCAGGTAAGAGGTAAGAGGCTATTGCCAAAGTCTAGGCCAAGATGCATAAGCCTGGACCAGGGTGGAAGGAGTAGTGGAGGAATAAGACGTGGTGAGATTCCGGATATATTCCTGAAGGAAGCTCATAGAATTTGGATATAAGTTAGATGTGGATTTGAAAAAAAGAGAGGCATTCTGGATTTCTTCCAAGATTTCGACCTGAGCTGCTGGTAAGTTAGAGTTATTATTTACTGAGATGGGAGAAGAGCACAGGAGGAAAATGTTGTGGTTATAGGGCGAGTGGGGAGTAAAGTCTTTATTAATTAAAATAACTTTAGTTATTATTGTTAATAATTAAACAATACCTGTTAGATACCTGAGTGAGAATGTTGAGAAGGCAGCTGGCTATTTGAACCTGGAGTTCAAGGAGTCCAGCCCAGAGGTATCTTTTTAATTGAGAGTTGTCCTAGAAGAGAGATGGTATTTGAAACCATGGGATTGGATGGGAGCACCTAAAGTAGTTCTCAAAGTATAGTAGGGACCCATGGGTTCCTTGGACTTTCATAGGGAGGTCAGCAGAGTTAAAACTTTTTATAATACTAAGACGTATAGTTCAGTACCGTTTTCCAGAGACTATGTGTGACATCATAGCAGATTGAATGCAAACACAGTTATGGGAATCTGCTGTTTTCTGTTAAGCTAGGTATTAGGGAGATTTTTAAAAATGTAAAATGATGCTATTCTTCTTACTCATATATAGGTTTTTATTTTGGAAAATGTATTTTCTATTAAAATATGTTATTATATGTTGACAGGGCTTATAGTTGCTTTTAGATGAATTAATAAATATTTAAAAGTTTTCTCCATTTTTAATACAGTAATTATCTATAGGTATAACCCTCATACACAAAAAGTTTTTGAGTTCCTTATCAGTTTTTAAAAGTGTAAAGGGGTCCTGAGACCAAAACTGAGAACTGCTGGCCTAGAAAGCAAATGATAATAGAGAGGAGAGCTGAGCATTGAATGAACCTCTGGGCACTTACAGAGATAAGGAAGAACCCACGAAGGGGGGTGAGAAGCAACTGCTGGAAGGAAGGCAGACAGTGGATAGAGTGTGAGGTGTTTCGGGGGCCAAGTAAAGAAAGAATTTCAAGTGGAAGCAAGAGAACAACCGTGTCGTGCGCTGCCGAAAGGTCATATTAAATGAAAATCGAGAACCGTCCATTGGCTTTCGCGATGTTGGAGGTCATTGTTGATTTTGAATTGGCTAGTTTAAGTAGAGGGGATAAAAGTAGGCTCAGGAGAGAATAGAAGAGAAGGGATTTGTATCACAATTAGAGTCCTGAGAGTGAGAATTCTCTCACCCCATCACTTCATGTTGAGGCATAGCCTGACCAGCCTTCAGATTTACCTCCGATGGGAACCCACGCCAGGCAAACCAGCTATGAGGTTGGGATGGAGGATGTGGGCAAGTGGTACAAGACGTAGTTATGTAATCCCCTGTGCTGTGGAGATAATTTCCTTTAAAAGGTGGAGGGGTTATTTTTTCTTGACTTAAGAAACATGTTTATATGGAGTTAGTTGCTGAAGATTTTTCTTTCTTAAAATTATTGTGTCCTTCAAAAGGAATAACTGAATTTATTATATTTACTTCTTGCATTTTATTGGTCAATATTAAATATCATGGTTTTCAAGGGAAAAGAAGTGATATATTTTTCCCCCAGTGAGGTCTTTACCAATTTGTATTAAATTTATTTACTTAAAGTTTACGGTAATTTCTCTTCCACCCAACTGAGAACTCTTCAACAATAAGGTGGAAGTTTTTCATTTTCATTGCCCTAGTGACTATCGTCTTGCCTGGAATACAGTAGGAATTTAATATTTTAGAATAGTAAGATATTAGAACATTTAGATTTATAGTTTATTTTTTGAGTGCTTTTTTCATTGTGTTGTTAAAAGTAAACTTTAAATTGTTAATGGAATAAATAAAATTAGATAAAACCTAAAGGGCAGGTTGTTTTTAATTCCTCTAGGTTGGAACAAATATCAAAAAAAGTATTTTGATAGGAAACAGATAATAGTTCTTTTCCCTCTGCTTTGTTTGGGTGTATATTTCAAAAACAGTGTGACTAGGGACTTCCCTGGCGGTCCAGTGGTTAACACTTCGCCTTCCAGTGCAGGGGGTGTGGATTGGATCCTCGTCAAGGAGCTAAGATCCCACATGCCTCACGGCCATAAAAACAAAACATAAAACAGAAGCAATATTGTGACAAATTCAATAAAGACTTTAAAAATGGTCCACATCAAAGAAAAAATCTTTAAAAAGTCATGACTAAACTAAACACACACACCTTCTGTTTTGAGGCTTTAGAATTTGTCCCCCAGGGTAATAAGAGAAATACTTTTGACCTGTGAGAGACCATATCTCCTTCAAAACTAATTCAGAGAAATTTTTTTGTGAACTATCTTTTAAAAAAATTTATTTATTTATTTATTTTTTATTTTAGGGGCTGCATTGGGTCTTTGTTGCTGCGTGTGGGCTTTCTCTAGTTGCTGCGAGCGGGGGTTACTCTTCGTTGCGGTGCACGGGCTTCTCATTGCAGTTGTTTCTCTTTGTTGTGGAGCACGGGCTCTAGGCACACAGGCTTAGTAGTTGTGGCTTGCGGGCTCTAGAGTGCAGGCTCAGTAGTTGTGGCACACAGGCTTAGTTGCTCCGCGGCATATGGGCTCCTCCCAGACCAGGGCTCGAACCCACGTCCGCTGCATTGGCAGTCGGATTCTTAACCTCTGCGTCACCAGGGGAGTCCCTGAACTATCTTTTAATTTGGGTATAATTTTACATACTATACAAGGTACAAATTTTAAGTGAACAGTTCAGTGAACCAACATCTCTTTCAAGATGTAGAACATTTCCGTCGCCCAGAAAATTCCCTTGTGCCATTTCCAGTCAGTTGTCCCAGCACCGAAGTAAATAGTAATGTGATTTCTATCAACAGAGCTTAGTTTTGCCTCTTGCAGAGTTTTGTAGAGTTATATAGAATGTACTTGTGTGTCTGGCTTCTTTGGCTTCACTTAATGGTGTTTTTGAGAGTCATGCTTATTGTTATGTGTATCAATAGGTTGTCTCTGTTGCTGAGTAAACTTTAAATTGTATGAATTTACCTATTCACCTATTGATGGACATTTGGGTAGTTACAACTTTTGGCTATTGTGAATATAACTACAGTGAACATTATTATACAAGTCTCTTTGTGGACATGTTTTCATTTCTTTTGGATATATGCTTGGAGGTGCATCACTGGATAAGTGTATGTTTCATTTTATAAAAAATTGTCAGACATTTTCCTAAAGGGGTTATATAATTAAACATGCCCATCAGCAATGTATGAGAATCTCCAATATGGTCCAAGCCTTTGCCAACACTTGCTATTATTATCATTCTTTTCAGTATTAGCATTCTAGTGGGTGCAATGTGGTATCTTGTGGTGTCCTGACTTCCTTTATGATAATGATGTTGAAAAATTTTCATGTACGTATTGGCTATTCCGGTGTCTTCTTTCATGAAGTATCAAGTCGTTTGCTATTTTAAAGATTGGGTTGCATGACTTCTTTATTCTTGAAGTATAGTATAGTGTAGTAGTTCTTTATGTACTCTAGGTACAAGTCCTTTGTCAGATATATGTACGGTAAAGATTTTCCAGTTGGTGGTTGCTTTTTCATTTTCTTGATTATGTCTTTAAAAAAGCAGAAGTTGTAATTCTGATGAAGTCCAGTTTATCAGCTTTTTCTTTTATCAATAGTGCTTTGACTACTTAATTGTCACAAAGACATTCTCCTATGTTTTTCTGCTCTATAGATTTAGCTCTTATGGTTAGTTCTATATGAGGTGTAGAGGTCAGGATTCATTATTCTTTCCATATAGATATCTATTTGTTCCTGTCTAATTTGTTGAAAAGACCATCCTTATACCCACTGAATTATTTTGGCATCTTGGTAAAAAAAAAATCGATTGACCATATATGCGTACCTCTATTTCTGGCCTCTGTTCTGCTGTGTTGTTCTATTCATCTGTCCTTACACCATTACGGTATTTTGTTAGTGTCTTTGCCTGGTTTTTGTATCAAGGTCATTCATGTTGGTATATCCTTTTCCACTGTTTATCTGTGTCTTTGCATTTAAAATACATCTGTTTTAGATAGTATGTAGTTGGGTATTACTTTTTAATGTATTCTGACAATCTCTGCCTTTTAATTGGAATGTTTAGTCTATTTACTGTAATTATTGATATGGTTAGTTTTATATCTACCGTTTTGTTGCTTCCTATTTGTCCCATCTTTTAGACATTTCCTTTTAATCTTGTATCTCCTTTTCTCCCTTCTTTTTGTTCAGTTGAAAATATTTTAGCATTGCGTTTTAATTTCTCTCTTAGATTTTCAGGTACACCTCTTCGTGTGATATTTACAGTCTCTCTGCAGATTATAATATTCATCCTTAATAAAAAGCCTTTTTGAATTAATATTTTACTACTTTGCATAAGAAACCTACAATATGGTTTCATTTGCCCCTCCTCATCCATTGCACCGTAGTCTTCATACAATTTATGTTCGTATATGTTACAAAATATACAATTCAGTATTATACTTTTAATACAATATATGCTAAGTATATATAAAGTATTTGTATACACAAACTATATTTTATACAGTATATCTAATAAGTATGTCATAAGGGAATTAAGAGAAACAGTCTTTCATGTTTACCTACACATTTACTATTTCGAAGGTTCTTCATTCCTTTCTGTAGATTAAAATTTACATCTGGTATCACTTCTCTTCAGCTGAAGAGCTTTCTTTAGGATTTCTTGCAATGTAGGCCTATTGGTAACAGATTCTCTCAGTTTTTATTTATATGGAGATTTTAAAATGTTTTCCTTTATTTTTGAAAGATAATTTTGTTGTAGATAGAATCCTAGGTTGATAGTTTTTTCTCGCCCCTTCTTTCGGTGATTTGAAGATTTTTTTTCTTCTGGCCTCTTGTTTCTGATGAGATGTCCGCCTTCATTCTGATAATTGTTCTCACGTGTAACACGTCTTTTCTGGATGCTTCTAAGATTTTGTTGTTGTTATCTTTGGCTTTGGCTTTTGTTGTATCTTTGGCTTTTGTTGTTGTTGTTATCTTTGGCTTTCATGGCTAGGTGAGGTTTTCTTGTGGCTGAGTTTTCTGCTTTTGTGTATTGGTTGCTGTTTTTGCTCCATTTTGAAAATTTCTGGCCCATGTTTCTTTACACATATTTTTCTACCCCATTCTCTCTGCTGTCCTTTAACATGTAAATTAGACCACTTGATACTGCCCTACAGGTCATTGAGACTCTTTTAAAAACATTGTTTTTTTTCCGTACCTCAGCCTGGATTCTTTATACTGACATATCTTAAAGTTCACCAGTCCAGCCTGTTCACTGTTGTGTCCAACCTGCTATTAATCTAATCCAGTATGTTTTTATTTCAGATATTGTAATTTTAAGCTCTAGAACTTCCTTTTTTATTTTTTTCAGTTTCTATATGTCTCCGGAAATTTCCTATTTCTTTACCCATTATATCTATCTTTCTCTGCAGATTATTTTAATGTTTATCATTGTTAGAGTTCTTGTCTTCTAATTCCATTTTCTGGATTATTTGTAGATCTATTTCTATGCACTGATTTATCTTTAACTATGGAGTTGTATTTTCCATTTTCCTCACATATCTATTAATTTTTAATTGTATGCTGGACAACGCAGATGCTACGTTGTATAGATTTGGGATTCTGTTGGGTTTTGTTCAAACAAGTAATTAAGTTGCGAATCATCTTCAGTGTTACATAAGCTCATTTTTATGTTAGCTGTTTCCGTTTTGCCTGTATTTCCCAGGAAATATCCTATAGTCAGGGTGTTGTCTATTTCTTAATCCATGTTGCTTCTGTGGTGTCACAGGAAAGTCTCAGGCCTTTACCAGGCTCCTGAAACCTGCCGTGCCACTTCTTGAGCTTTAAACTCCTCTAAGGTGGGCAGCTGTTGGAATCTGTCAGCTTTCAGAAAACTTTTCAACTGTTGTTTTTTTCCTCTGGGATCCTTGGAGTCTTATAGCTCTGGGTTTAGCCAGCAAGTGTAGAATTTATTTGCAAATTCGGAGCTTCAAATATAGGCCTGACTTCCTCATTTGGGAGATTTTTATTCTCCATTTTTATAGCTACCTTGGCAGGTCTATATTCTGACCAATAAGACTGGTTTGCTGCTTGAGTTCCATCTGCTGTGACATAAACTTGGTTGTGCCCTCACAGAATAAGTTGTATAAATGTAAATTATCATTCAGTGGGGTTCCCTTATTTAAGGGCTATAGATTATCTACTGTCTGCCTGCTTTTGGTTATTTTCCAGTGCCTTCAAAGTTGCCTTTTATATTTGTCCACGGTTTATAATTGTTATTGGATGGAGGGCAGTTCTGCCATCATAAAGCCAGTCTCTTAAAGAATTTGTGTTGTGTGGTTTATTCCTGTCATTTGTAAAGAGGTGTTGAACCTCGTTTTCATTTGGAGTTTAAAAATACCTTCAAGTCATGCATAATGGATGTTTGTTACTGGCCGATAACACATTGTTTAGATATAAGACAATATTTATGAAATGATTGGTATTTATGAAAAGAAATATATTAAAGCATACTCTAAGGTGGGAAATTCGGTAATCTTCTCTGACTTAGGCATAGGCTGATGTTAGATAATCACAAGAATTCTAATTAAATATACTTATTATATGTATTTAAAGACTCTAGGGTAAGCACTGGAAATAAATTTCAAGTAGGTACTTCAGCATTCCTAATATCTGGCTGCCAATTTCTGACCTATATAAATAACCTTTAAGAGAGAAGATATCAGTTTTGAAGTTTCTTATCTGCCCCTGATGCATTTGGTCACTAAAATTGGCTAGGTAAGTTAGTGCAGTTCTCAGAGTCCAAGACTAGAAAGAAATTAGGCCAACTTAAAATATATCATGCTCCAGGAAAAGTGAGGATGTAGTTAGAAACTGAAATTAACACCCTCAGCATTGGTACTGTTTTGCTTCTGTCTGCTGATGCACCATGGTAGATATATCATCATTATGATATTGGTAGGAACGGGTGAACATTTAAGGAGGTCAGAAACTTTTTTTTCTTTACGCTGTCAGCAAAGCTATGTTAAATAATAACAGCATTGCCCTGTTTCACATTTTCCCTATGTATACTGTTTCTTTCAAACAGCTTTGAAGTATTGTTTAATCAGCAGGGATTTTGTTTTAAATAACTTAAAAAAACTCTTTAAAATATATGTGGTCATTGTATAAAAAGAAGAAAACACCGGTAAATAAAAAGGAAAAAAATTAAATTAACCCAAATTCCTCTATCAGGTACAGCCACTTTGGGGGGCATACACCCTTTTAGTTATTGTCCTATTTTATTTACAAAAAAGGATCATACTCTATGTATTTTATCATCTATTTTTTTGCCCAGGTATTTCAGGCAGTTCCATAGGTATGTGAATGTTTGTGCTTCTGTACATGCTGTGTGTATTTATTTAAGCAAAAAGATATTATGCAGATACATGTTTTAAATCTATCCAGCTAAATATTGTTGAATATACTAGGGCCCAGTATACTGAAAATTTTCTCATTAACTGAAACCACATTTGCATTTTTTTTAAAAAAAAACTGATGGGCATGAGAGGAACTTCTTTGTAGCTTCTACTTTAACAAACCTAAGAATGGGTAGCCTGCTCTTATTCTTTTTAAACGTAAGGGCTGTTCGCTTACTGGCACCTAGTCATAGCCTTCCCTCTTCAGCTTTATCACATCGTACATTGTTGAGGCTGGAAGAGCCCCAGAGTTGCCCCGCAAAATCATGCATTGCTGTTCATCACCAGCTATATACTTAGTCACTCAGTGCAGAGTGTCATTTTCAAACAATCAAGCCTTCTATTTAATCAAGGTCTCATTGCCAGTGTTGTATCTGGGTGTTGAACAAGGCAGGTTTCTGGAGTTTATAGTCTAGAAGGGGAGCAGACGTTAAACTAGGAAGGAATTATAGGTGCACTGAGAGTAATGAAGAAGTTCAGTGTCATAGAAATGTATGGTAGGTGTCTTGACCTCACCTGGCACGTTTGAGAAGAGCTTCTTGGAGGAAAAGATGTTTAAATTGACACCTAAATAAGGAGCAAGATTTAGGTAGGAAAATGGGACAGGAAAAGTCAGGGAGAGTTTTCCAGGTGGAGGAACTGTCAGAGACGGAAACCGTGATTCATTCAGATGCTTCTGTTCCTCTCAATTTTCTTTCGTAGTTACTTTTGAAACGTTGGGATGATTTTTCCCATAATCACCCATGTAAAATATAGGGTAAGCTTGGACTTAACAGTTCTGTGAGTCATAATCAACACAGTATTTTACAGATGGGTTCTTTGAATGTTAATAACTTTGGATTAGCAGCTACTGAACAAATGCATCACTTCAGTCTCTTAATCAAAAGGTCATGCTGAGCCCCCAGCAGATTCGGTACTTATGAGAATGGCAGTGCTCAGGGTACTTGCTGCCAGTTGAATGGTTATGTTGTCCCTAGATTTTTCTCGCTGCTTCTTTAGTATGTCATACGGCCTCCTGTGAAGGCCAGGTGACTGTCCAGGCCAGGCTTTAACAAACTACAGCCGAAAGGCCAAACCTGGCCGGAGACTGGTTTTTGTCAATATAGTTTTATTGGCGCACAGCTATGTCCATTCATTTTCATGTTACCTGTGGCTGCTTTCGGACTGTAATGGCAGAGCTGAATAGCTGTAAAAGATATCATATGCCCTGCAAAGCCTAAAATATTGACTGTTTGGTGCTGACCACTGGTTTAGGCATGATCTGTAACCAAATGCCCCCGCATCATTTCTCTGTTTTGGTTGGTGTTTCTCCCCATATTCTTCACGGCCAGTCTGCTGTTTGTTATTTCTGTTGTTCGAAGTTTTCTTCCTTCTCTCCTTTCTTACCACTTATCCTGGGCTGTGCTAATAAATAAATAAGTGAGGCTGACACATCTCATTGCATTCTCTCACACTGCATCATGGTTAGTCTTTGTTTTCGGCTCTTCTCCACTTAAATTTTGATCACTACTCATTCTCAGAGGCCTTTCCAATGACTTCTTGCTTCATGGTGGCCTAGAAGAGAAAAAGCACAAACTTTGGCTCCAACAGAAAAAAAACCAGTGTGTTTCACGTTGAACCCTGCCACTTAGAAAGTAGGTTCACTTAGGCATGTCACTGTAATTCTCTGAACCTCAGGTTCTTTTTCTGAACATGGGGATAATGCCACAGCTGCCTTGCCTGCAACAGGAGTGCTCAAGGATTAAGGCATGGAAGTGCCTGTGTCTTCATTTGTCCTTTTCTGTGAAGTTGACAGTGCTGGATGACTGACTTCCTTTACTGATGTGCATTTGTGTAAAAGTTAATTTTGCTTTTAAATTTACTGTGGAAGAAATGTGGTCTGTTTTTTTATTTCAAAATTTTTGCTTCGGAAACTAGTCTTATTAAGTACAGTTTGAATAAGAAAGCAGGAAGCTCAAATTATCTGCATTAAAATCTCTCTATAGCCAAAAAAAATCAATATTACTGAATGAAAGCCCTTTTAAATGTATGTTTAAAATCAGACGCATTGTATTTCGAGATTAAAGGAAAGATCAAATGATAACTCTAGAAATTAGAGACATTGTTATTCCTGGATGACAGAGGTCTGAGTAGTATTTTTGTCACTGTACTTTCTATGGTAGAAATTGATCCAATTGATAAAAATACAGACTTGGCCCGGCTGAAGATAATATATCTACCAATGTGGCTACCAAAGCTAAGGAATTTTCCACTGCCTTAAATTAGGGTACGACAGTAAAGAAGGTTACCTGCGTGGTTTTATTGATCTGGAAAGGAGATGGTGGTTTGAGGTCCAACACAGATAATAAAGTAGAGGAATAGCCTTGTCTTTTAGACGCCATCTGACGGTGACTTCAAAGAGCAGGGTCACTAATGACCTGCTCTGCAGATACCTTGTTGAACTGTGTTATGTTCTTGTATCCCTTTGAGGAGGGTTTTTTCTTTTTTTTTCTTTTTCTTGTTTTTGTAAAAGAAATATTTACCTTTTTCACAAAGATCTTTCCACCCATTTCTGCATTAAAACTTAGTGCCAGGGCTTGAGAGGATGGACAGTTGACAAACATCCTTCTTTCTCACCCAATTTTGGGACCAATGGATAGACCAATGAGAGGTAGACATGCAGGGGTTTATTAGGAATAACCCTGATTCCAGGACTGTGGCTAAGTGGGTTTTCTGATATTTCATGCGAGTGAGACCAATTTCCCCTCATAGTGTGGGAGGGAGCAGCTTGGACTTCCCCCGCCTGTGGGCAGGCCAGCTCTGAGAAGGGAGATACTCTGGAGAGTCTGGGCCACGTTGTCCAGGCCCTTCCCCCAGACTCACCTTTCACATAATCCACTTCTCTCCCAGGGAGGAGATTGGGAAGGAGACTGGACTGTTGGGCTAGTGGAAAGTCCTCCGCATGGAAGCATGAGGCAGGGGGAGTGGAGCTTTCCCTCTAACGCTTTATTGAATGTGTTGCATGAATAACTGTGCCTGCGTTCTCAGTAACTCTACCTCAGTTTCATCTTCTGTAAAACTAGGATAATAATAGTAACATGCCTCATAGTGCTCTTGTCAAGATTAAATGAATTAGTACCTGGGAAACATTTAGAACAGAGCCTCGCGTGTGGCAAACAGTTGGTCTGTTTTTACCTTGAGTAATACCAGTGTTTTTAATACTATGTCAAAGCGTTCAGATGCATTTAAAATGGGAGGGTTAAATCGTGTCCTAATGAAGGTAATACCTGTAGAGGTGTAAGTTCATGTTGAGGAGAGAAAACTGCTGGCTGCGTGGGAGAAAATAAGCCCTATTTCTTTTTGGTTTGTTTTAAACATATATTTGTTCTTGGTGCTGAGAGGAAAAGATTATGAAGGAAAATGCTGAGTGCAAGACCACTGTCTTTTGGGCTACTGAGAGACTTCCCTAATGAGAGTTCTGGAAGGATACGACCTGGGGACGTTAAACCCCTTTGTTTTGATAACTCCCACTGCTGCCTTAAAGGCAGTATTATTACAGAGAAAAACAAGTTGATTTTTATTTTAAATACGGAAATTTCTAGGAGAAAAGGGAGCTCCAGTCTGCATTCTTAATAGCCTACCAAAAAAAGAGGCTGGAAATCTCTCTCTCTGCAGTGGTTACTTGTTTACATGTGGTTACTTCTGCTGAAAATATTAGTAAACATTATTTATGTCCAAACAGGCTCCTTATATACAGCACCTACTACGCCAAAGCATTTGTGTAACAAATATCTGTGTAATGAATATATCTGTGCAATAAGTCAGTGGATTTAGGAGTGGGGATTTCTAAAGCAGTAGAATAAGCACGCTTGCACAAATGTTTACTCTATGCCTCTTTTGACTTTCTTCCCTACTTAACATTCATTTAAAAAAAAAGCAGATCATTCACAAGAAAAGGCAGCCTATTTTAGGGGCATCTCAGTTTACTTAGAAAATCCTGTGCATTGCTTTTGAAAATGGATTGAACACTTAATATGAATGTTTAATCAGTGTTATTCTTTCCTCTTGCCACAGGGCTTAGTTTTTACAAGTTGAAGCTTTGTAGAGTCAGGGGAAGTTAATCCCAATTGTTTTCCTTACAGAATATTTGATACCACTGATTTCATTATGTCTGGAGTTGAGGCTAAAGTTGGGTAGACTTGAGCATAAAGAAACCTGGGAAATAGGAGGCCCAGGCCGTGCTGCTGGGTGACCCTGAACAGGTCATTTCAAGTCTTTTGGTCTATGTGTTATCATCTGTCAACTATGAGGCCAGGACAAGAAGACTAATGAGGATTCTCCAGCTTTCAAATGATGTGAGTGTAGGATACCCCCACCAGTTTCTGCTTTTAGCAAGACATTCTAGTCAAGTAGAAGGTCTCTGGCTCAATGAGTTGTAGCTATATGCTCTGCTTGAGAATTGTTACTTGAATTAATTTGTAGAAACTGTTGGTACTTGCTCAGAAGATTTCAAAATATATGTGTTTGATTTTTAAAGACCCTATATTAGCAACTGGATGGAACTTTAGATGTTTGAATTTTTATTCTGGTCTCAAAACCACCAGTATGGAAAATCTCTAATGTGTCTCTCCAATTATGGGTTTTATAAAGTATTTAAGTTCATTATATCACATTTAAAACACACTTTTGTGAAAATTATTTTATGATAGGTAGGGTCATGGTGTATCTCGTAAGATGGTCAAAGTCCTCTTGCTGTTTCTTTTCTTCTTCTTGTTATTTATTTATTTATTTAATTGAAGTATAGTTGATTTACAATGTTGTGTTAGTTTCTGGTGTACAGCAAAGTGACTCAGTTTATATATATATATATATATATA
>NW_020173201.1:2011801-2015771 GCF_003031525.2 Neophocaena asiaeorientalis asiaeorientalis
TATATATATGTATATATTATACACACATACATACATATTTTTTCAGATTCTTTTCCATTACAGTTTGTTACAAGATATTGAATATGACCCTGTGCTATACAGTAGGACCTTGTTGTTTATCTATTTTATATATAGTAGTGTGTATCTGCTGATCACAAAATCTTATTTATCCCTCCCCTCACCCCTTTCCCCTTTGGTAACCATAAGTTTGTTTTCTATGTCTGTGAGTCTGTTTCTGTTTTATAAATAAGTTCATTTGTACCATTTTTTAGATTCCACCTATAAGTGATATCATATGATATTTGTCTTTTTCTTACTTGACTTAGTATGATAATCTGTAGGTCCAGCCGTTTTGCTACAAGTGGCATTTAATTGTGTCAGTGTTTGGCATGTTAAATAGCCTTTGCAGGCCAGCCAGGGAACCTGACTGCCATTTACAAGATTGTATTTTCCTTGGTCATTATGATCCACTTTGTCTTCCAAATGGTAAGAATAGGGTGACAGGATGTGTGTGGTAAGAGCGGAAACTGAGTGTCTGAGTCGATAGTTGAACAGGAGGATGCATGCCAATGTGAGGGCAGGATCACCCTCCCAGGCCCTGGCCCCTAGCCTTCTCCTTCCTTCCCCTCCTCTCTCAGAAGGACATGTGGTTGCATCAGGAACTTGTGCCTCACTTCCCTTCTGTATTGGTTATCTGTAGCTGCCTGACAACGCCACTACCAACTTATATCTCACAGTTTCTGTGGGTCAGGAGACTGGTTGTGATTTGGCTAGGTACTTTATAAGGCTGCAGTCAGGGTGTCAGCAGGGCTGCTGTCTCATCTGAGGCTTGACCGGGGAAGGGTTTTCTTCTGAGCTCATGTTGGCAGAAATTCAGTTTCTTGTGGGCTCTTCAGTTGCTTATTAACTGTCAGTTGGAGGCTGCCCTCCCCTGGCTCTCTCTGTAGGCAGCTCATCACTTGGCAGCTGGCTTCTTCAAAGCCAGCAAGGGAGAGAATCTCGTAGCAGAATGGACGATACAGTCTTATGTGATGTAACCACGTGTCCCGTTATTTTGGTCTTATTCTGTTGGTTACAGGCAAATCACAGTTCTCACCCCCACTCAAGGGAAGGGGATTACACAGGCATGGATAATAAGAGACAGGGGTCTCAGGGGCCGTTTTGGAGCCTGCCACACTTGAGGCTGGCCAGGAATATGGCTTCTCTTTATCTCTTCTCTCCTCTCTGGGCATTCTCCTACTTAGCTAAGGGCACAGTTCTCATCCTTCTGTCTCCTTTCTTCTGACCGACAGAGAATTCAACACCCTGGTGGCCTTTCTTCCACTTTTCCACTGTGGAAACGCAAGGAAAACATAGCAGGAATCTCAGTCTTGGTAAGAAACTCTCGTGCTTTGGGGGCTCTCCCCTGACAGCTGGTATTTTGTGTGTGTGACGTGTTCCCTAGCAGGTGTTTCTAAGTCATCATGAGGCTTATATAAACGACCTAAGTGGCATCTTCTCAGCTTTTATGTCATATGTTCACTGTTGTACTTAAGCAAGTGCTGAATCCCAACACTAGTTCACTTTCCCAGTGCCATCCTTTTAGAATTCTTGCTAGGACTGTGTTTTAGATTTTAATGTAGAATCATTAGTGGTTTGGGTCCTTTTACTCTTCGGCCCCATTAGCTGCTCTTTTGTGTCATTTCCCTTATTTCCCTCTTCTCTTCAGTCATCTTTAGGGGGTTTCTTGCCTTTCTCTGTCCTGCTCCTGGTCTGTGACGTGGTGAGTCTCCAGTTATTGCTCTTCTTCATTGCTGAGGAGGCAGCGTGGTGTCAGTTAAGAACAAGGACGCCTACGTGGGAAAAGAGTCTAAAGAAGAGTGGTTATATATGTATGTATAACATGTCACTTTGCTGAACACCTGAAACTAAAACAACATTGTGAATCAACTATACCCCAATAAAAATTTTTTTTAAAAAAGAACAAGAACTGAAGCCAGGCTGCCTGAATTTGAATCCCAGCTCTGCCATTTATTAGCTGAGGAATCTCAAGCAAGTGATTTAGTTTTGTTTCTGTGTGGGTGATATGAACAGTTCTGATTTTCTCACTGGCCAATAAGCCTCTGATTGCTGCTGCCGCTCTTACTTTGCTCCCAAGGTATGTGCACTGATATAGGAGCAATTTGTGCTTTATTACTAAATGACACTTTAGACCAAGATTTTTTTCTGGTGAAGTGGGCCAGAACATTTCTGAACTCATGAGGATACCTCTTTTTTCTGTTGTTAATGTTGCCTTGGAACTTGCTTTGCCTCCTAAGGATGAAGATAGTTTACTTCTTCCAATAACAACAACATTTAATGAGCACTTACTGTGTGCCATGAGCTTTATTAAACTGTTGGCAGGCATTATGTCTTTAACCCATAGAACAACATTAAACTGTAGTACTACTGTTAGTCTCATTCTATTGATGAAGAAACTGAAGCCCAGAGGAATTAAAGAACATCCTCAAGGTCTTTAAGGTAGATTGGGGAATGCAGTTTTGTGTGACTATAAAGCACATGCTTTTAATGACCATAGGCCACTATCTCCCATAGAGAAAGTCTAAACCCCTCTTCATGAACTAACTCCTTAGGAGAAAAGAGGCTAAGAATCCAATACAATCATGTCTTACAAGAGCTTCTATCCACTTCTGCAGCCTTAGTGCAAGTGACATCCTCTAGCATCTCTCAAATGATCTTGGTTTTGATGCCTGCCAGTCTCCTTCCACCTTGTGGGAGCTTGGCCTCGCCCTAGAAGATAAAGTATACGTTCAAAAAGGAGCGTATTCTTTTTAGCCAGGTTCCTGCGTGACTGTTGTAGAATATTAACATTGTATGTGAGGTATGATTAAGAAATATTGAGTTTTTAACGGTCCCAGCCAGGATTTATACATCCACATTATTCTCCTTCAGTGCACCAGCTACGTTAATTGCTTGTATTCTGGTGATACAGCCATTGCACTGCATTCTCATAAATGAACTTCATCTCAACCACCTTGTAAGTCCTTCCCCAGCCCCAGGACTGAGCACAGTGTCTTCTGCCACATGGGTAGTTCATTAGTCAGTTGTTGAAATCACTTCTAATTCTTTCAAATAACCCTGGTGGTGGCAAGTGACCATCTTTGAGGATGAAATTGATTCCTTGAACCTATTAAAATATTTTCCATCATAGCAAAGAATGTGTGTTTGTTAAAAAATCAGGAGCAACTAAACTGTAATGAGACATTTTCTTGTGGGCATTGTACACAGGTTTTGAACGTACAAGAAGAGTACTCAGTTTACTCTGAGCAGTCAGCATCACTGGAATGAGTCCCAAAGCGATGAAGGGGTCAAGGAGAACTTTTTGTAGATAGAAAGTTCTGTTTAAAAGTTGGTAGTGCCAGGCTTCCCTGTTGGCACAGTGGTTGAGAGTCCACCTGCCGATACGGGGGACACGGGTTTGTGTCCCGGTCCGGGAAGATCCCACATGCCGTGGAGTGGCTGGGCCCATGAGCCATGGCCGCTCAGCCTGTGCGTCCGGAGCCTCACCTTGTGGTCTTTGTTTTTCTTGAAAACATAGCTGACAAATCCATACTGTTGTTGATGAGGCTGTGAAGTGAAGCTAGCCTTGGTGATAGGCTACTGGCATTCGCAGTGTGGCTTTTATTTTCCACAGCTGTATGCTGAGTACTTGGCATTACAATGCACACCAGAAGAATTAGCACTAGTGGAAAATTTTCATTCCCTTCTTCAAGAATTTATCATCAAAAATAGAAACTCAGGGGCTTCCCTGGTGGCGCAGTGGTTGAGCGTCCACCTGCCTATGCAGGGGACACGGGTTCGTGCCCCGTCTGGGAGGATCCCACGTGCCGCGGAGAGGCTGGGCCCGTGAGCCATGGGCACTGAGGCTGCGCGTCCGGAGCCTGTGCTCCACAACGGGAGAGGCCACAACAGTGAGAGGCCAAAAAAAAAA